>NC_057812.1:395804924-396104924 GCF_018294505.1 Triticum aestivum | reverse complement strand
CGACGGACCGGCACCCGCGGCGATGGACGTGGGGGAGGAGAGTGCACCATGGTCGCAACACCTCTGATCCTTCCGCCACTGGCACGTGGTGGCTTCATGGAGCGTCGCCCTGAGGCCCCCGCTGGTTGCGGTTCATCTTTGTTGGCAACGCCAACGAGGCTTTGGATGGTGGCTCTCCACTAGTCGAGCTTTTCCGCAGCAAGAGGAAAGTCGAGGAGCAACTGCGCTCGCCAAAGCTTCTGCTGGTGTGGGTGGCGGCGAAAGCTGCAGGGACCGTGCCACGCTCCGACTCCTAACCACATTAGAAGGAGCTCTATCACAGCCTGGCGGCCGTGCGCCATTTTTGCCAGCGTCTCGGCATGCATGCTAGCCTTCTACGTCCCGTGGATGATGCACGGGACTCTTCCCACGGCGGCGCCCAGGGTCACCAGCGGGGTGACGCTGCTCGTCGCGTGCAACCTAGGAGGAGCGCGTCACGGGCGCCAGTGTAGGTGCCTCGGAAGTTGCCGCTCCACCCCTGGAGGGCCCCGCACCGCCTGCGGGGGGCCCGGCTCCGTCTTTGGATTTGGTGACATGCGGCCCATCGTCTCGCGCACGAACGCCGCCGCTTGCCAGGCTTTGGCTGCCAGAGCGATGCAGGTGTTCACGGGCCGCGCCTCGGCTTCCATCCGTGACCGCCGCACCACTCGCCCGCACTGGTACGGGCCGTTCGGCCCCCGACGAACCGATCGCTGTGATCGTCTTGTTCTTGGGAGCCATGGTGATGAAGAACTACTAAACTAACTGCTAGACCGGATCTTCACAACTGCGCACCCCCTACCTCACGTGCCAGAGATGTCGGTGGGAAACGACACCTATGGGATCACTGGGATCCCTTCTATGGTTGGCGGGCGCGGGGTCGTGCAAAGAGCGGGTCTGGCGGTCAGCACAACCCTAGTCCTGCTTTGATGTATATTTGACTGTCCTTGAGTTCTTGAACCAGCTACGGTGTCTCTCTAGTTCCGAAGATTCGAATCCCCCTCCAGTACGCCTCGGGCCTCCTTTTATAGACAAAAGGAGTCGCCACAGTGGCACACAGGAGGTGGAAAAGTGCATCGCGGCTGAGTCTATCCTTTGGAATCGTCGGACAAATGCATTTAATGCGCTACCGACATGCCCTTCTTGCTTTATCAGGGACGGCAAGGAAGCTCGTCCTAGCTGTCGCCACCTCGCCTGGCTCCGACACGCGTCCGAGCTGACGAGGCGTTGTAGCGCCACGTCGGCTGGCTGCTAGGCTGGCGTGATGGCAGAGCCTTCACGAAGATCTACATGCAACCACGCAGGTGCTTGCTGAGTCGGTGTGGAGGCCGCACGCTGCCACGCAGAGGCCTGCCCAACTGGTTGAGCTAACAGCTGCATGGGAGCGGCGATGAAGTCTTGGCGGATGTGGGCCTGGCTGCGGCCCCGCAGATGTCCTCGGCAAGGGTCTTGCCGTGGGCCCGTCAAGGGTCTTGCCGTGGCACTGTAGTTGTCCCCGACAAGGATCTTGCTGGGGATCTCGTGGATTTCCTTGGCAAGGATCTCGCCAAGGATCATCGTCTTCTGGTTCTCATCTAATCTTGTGTATTTATGATCTCCACAAAGATCTGCATGCCACCATGGAGGTGCCTCCCGAGCCTTGGTTTTGATGTGGCTGATGGCGTCGGAAACCCTTGGGCTCAAGGGTGGCGCGCTCTGCTGGCGTCAGGCAAGTTGCCCCGGCAAGGATCTTGCCGGGGCCGCACAAGCCGCCCCGGCAAGAGTCTTGCCGGGGGAGTGCACCTCACCCTCTTGCTCTCTTTGCGCCCCTGGTCTTGGTGTTGCTCTGGCTGTCTTGCGTTCCGGCATCCCTCCTCTGCCCTGCTCAGTGCAGCCATGGGCGCGGCTCTGACTGCCCATGCACAAGTAAAGGGGGTGCAAAAGGAGAGCCCCTACTTTTATACACCGACATGTATCTACTGTATTACTAATTTACCATGGCTTATACCCCAGATACAGTCCATAGATTTGTCCAAATAACCACACAACGCAATGAAAACTGAATCTGTCAAAAACAGAACAGTCTGTAGTAATCTGAGCTTCGACCATACTTCTGTAACTCCAAAAATTCTGAAAAATTACGACGATGTAGTCAATTTGTATACCAATCTTGTGTAAAAACTTTAGATTTTTTTGCTTTTGTGATATTTAATAATTGTTTTACTGGTTGCAAAAGTTTTGTTTTCCAACAAGATCAAATCAACTATCACCATACATAATCCCAAAGGCTTTACCTGGCACAAATACTAACTAAATCATAAAAAACAATCATACCAGCAGCATAATTGTGCGAACACTCAAAAACAGAAAGATATAGGCAAAAATAAATTTTATTCATTGCGTTCCCACCCAACAAGCGATATCGATTTATGCCCCTAGCTAGGCATAATGCATAGATTCAAGTATCATCATCTTTCTTCTTATTTTCCATAGATGTGTTTTTGTCAGGTGGTTTTGCAAAAATAACTGGACACACATTATCCATGGAAATATTAGCATTGCCAAGTTTCCCATCAACCTATCCCCTTTGATTTCCGGCAACAATCTTAGAATATTATTGATTAATATCATTGAAAACTTGTCAGATTATATCTAAAATGGGGATTTCCTTTTTAAGGTTCTAATACATCTCCTACGTATTTATAATTTTTGATTGTTCCATGCTGTTATATTATCATTCTTGGATGTTTTACAATCATTTTATAGCAACTTTATATCATTTTTTGGGAATAACCTATTGACATAGTTCCGAGTGTCAGTTGCTATTTTTTGCTTGTTTTTTCCTTTGCAGAAAATCAATACCAAATGGAGTCCAAACGCAACAAACCTTTTTAGAGATTTTTTTGGACCAGAATACA
The DNA here is from genome assembly GCF_018294505.1 of Triticum aestivum. Taxonomy (NCBI): domain Eukaryota; kingdom Viridiplantae; phylum Streptophyta; class Magnoliopsida; order Poales; family Poaceae; genus Triticum; species Triticum aestivum. Next base: position 396,102,009 of record NC_057812.1, on the reverse strand, counting down.
CATGATGGGCTAAGGAAGTACTAGATGGGGGCTCCGAGGGGAGCACAACCCACCTGGGCGTGCCTGGGGGCCTAGGCGTGCCCTGGTGGGTTCTGCCCACCTCGTCCGCCTCCCGCACCACCTATTTGATCTATAAATACCCTAATATTCCAAAAACCCTATGGGAGTCGACGAAACACAATGCCAATCGCCGCAAGTTCCAGAAACCACAAATCCAATCTAGACACCATCATGGAGGGGTTCATCATCCTCATTGGTGCCTCTCCGATGATGCGTGAGTAGTTCATTGTAGACCTACGGGTCCGTAGTTAGTAGCTAGATGGCTTCCTCTCTCTCTCTTTTGATTCTCAATACAATGGTCCCTTGGAGATCTATTTTATGTAACTCTTTTTGCGGTGTGTTTGTTAGGATCCGATGAACTTTGAGTTTATGATCAGATATATCTTTTTATCCATGGAAGTTATTTGAGTCTTCTTTGATCTCTTTTATGCATGATTGCTTATAGCCTCGTATTTATTATCTGATATTTGGGTTTTGTTTGGCCAACTTGATCTATTTATCTTGCAATGGGAAGAGGTGCTTTGTGATGGGTTCGATCTTATGGTGCTCAATCCCAGTGACAGAAGGGGAGATGACACGTATGTATTGTTGCTATTCAGGATAACAAGATGGGGTCTATTCCTACATGAATAGATCTTGTCTACATCATGTCATCGTTCTTATTGCATTATTTCGTTTTTCCACGAACTTAATACACTAGATGCATGCTGGATAGCGGTCGATGTGTGGCGTAATAGTAGTAGATGCAGGCAGGAGTCGGTCTACTAATATTTTACATGATGCCTATATAATGATAATTTCCTGGATATCGTCATAATTATTTGAAGTTTTATCAATTGCCCAACAGTAATTTGTTTACCCGTTGTATGTTATTTTTCTCGAGAGAAGCCACTAGTGAAATCTACGACCCCCGGGTCTCTTCTTTATCATATTTTCCTTCGAGATCTATTTTTATTCGCTTTTATTTTTATATCTATTACTCCAAAAACCCAAAAATACCTTGCTGCAATTTTTCTTTATTTATTTTATCTCGCGTTCCCGCGAGATCTATTTATCCAATCTACTACAATTTTATCTATCTTTTTACCCGGGAGGGATTGACAAGCCCTCTTTTACGTCGGGTTGCAAGTATTTGTTCTTTGTGTGCAGGTACCATTTACATAGTGTTGCATGGTTCTCCTATTGGTACGATAACCTTGGTCTTATCATTGAGGGAAATACCTACTGTAGCTGTGCTACATCATCCCTTCCTCTTTGGGGAAATACCGACGTAGTTCAAGTCGCATCAAAAGGAATTTGTCGCGTGGTTGCGAGGGAGACATCATCACCATCTATTAGGTTCCTAATCACAAATCTCATCTCCTTGCAATTTACCTTATTTGCCATTTGCCTCTTATTTTCATCTCCCCCACTTCACAAAAAAATGTCATTTTATTTGCCTTTTTTTCATTCGCCGTTTTCTCGTCACATCTGTTTTTTGTTTGCAATCTCGTTTACATAGTTGCGACGTCTCAAGAAAATACCAAGTTGTGTGATTTTTACAATGCAAATAATAATGATTTTATTATCACTCCAATTGCTCCTCCCGCCACTAGTGTGGAATCTTGTGATATTAATGCCGCTTTGTTGAATCTTGTTATGAAAGATCAATTTTCTGGTACTCCTAATGAGAATGCCGCATCCCATCTTAACACATTCGTGGAATTATGCGATATGCAAAAGAAAATAGATGTGGACAATGATATTGTGAAGTTGAAATTATTCCTGTTTTCTTTGGGAGATCGTGCAAAAAATTGGTTTTCTTCTTTGCCTCTCAATAGTATCAATTCTTGGGATAAGTGCAAATATGCTTTTATTACTAAGTATTTTCCGCCCACGAAAATTATTTACCTTAGGACACAAATCATGAATTTTAGGCAACTTGAGCATGAACATGTTGCGCAATCTTGGGAGAGAATGAAATTGATGCTAAGAAATTGTCCTACTCATGGTTTAAATCTTTGGATGATCATACAATTTTTATGCGGGATTGAATTTTATTTCTAGAAATCTTTCAGATTCCGACGGTGGTGGTAATTTTATGGAAATTACTTTGGGTGAAGCTACTAAATTTCTTGATAATATTATGGCAAATTATTCACAATGGCATACCGAAAGAGCTCCTACTAGTAAAAAGGTTAATTCGGTTGAAGAAATAAATTCTTTGAGTGAAAAGTCGATGTTCTATGAAGTTCATTTCTAATAAAAAGGCTCCTATTGATTTTAATGATGTGCCTTTGTCTACTTTGATTGAGCAAAAGAGTGATGCCGCAAATGTGAATTTTGTCTCACGAAACAATTTCAAGAACAATGCTTATAGAGATAATTTTAATCCTAGACCTTTTCTAGGAGATTCCTCTAATAATTATGGTAATCTTTCTTATAATAATAATTGGAACACCTCTGATCTTGAGAATCATATTAAAGAATTTATCAATGCTCAAAAGGTTTTCAACAATACGATAGAGGAAAAGTCGAATAAGATTGATGATATGTCTAGAAGCATTGATAGAATTTCTCATGATGTAGAAAATCTCAAGATGGAATTTTTTGTGCCTAAGGTTGAAGAATAAATTAAAGCTTTATATGTTTCTATGGATGAAAGTAAGAAAAGAACCGCTATGCTTAGAGCTAAAAGACAATTTTTTGAAAAAGCGTTTTCTACCAATTGCTTTCATAAAAATGATGAAGATCTTAAAATGATTGGTGTTTCATCTATTGATTATTTGTTTAGTAAAATTAATATTGATGATAAATGGATTTAAGAAGAGTCAAGTTTTGTTAGAAGGCGTCCTGATAATTTGGAGGGTGAAAATCTTGTTTCAAAATTTGATAAAAGTGGGTTTGGAGAGGTCAAAACTTTAACTAGTGATGTGCCCACTATTTTGGATTACAAAGACTTTAATTATGATAATTTCTCTTTCATTGATTTTATTTCTTTGTTGCAATCCATGATAAATTCACCCCATGCTTATGAACAAAATAAAGCTTTTACTAAACATAGCATTGATGCAATGATGAAAGGTTTGGAAACATTGGAATTAGAAATTTCAATTCTTCGAAAATTACATGATGAATGGGAACCTACCATCAAAGTCAAGATTAAAAATTATGAGTGTTTTGCTTTATGTGACTTGGGTGCTAGTGTTTCTACAATTTCGAAATATTTATGTGATGTGCTTGGTCTTATCGATATTCAAGGATGTTCTTTAAATTTGCACTTGGCGGTTTCTACTATTAAAAAGCCCCTGGGAAGAATTAATGATCTTCTTATTCTTGCAAATAGGAATTATGTGCCCATAGATTTTATTGTTCTTGATATTGATTGCAATCTGTCTTCTCCCATTATACTTGGTAGACCGTTTTTACGTACTATTGGTGCCGTGATTGATATGAAAGAAGTCAATATTAAATTTCAATTTCCACTAAGAAAGGGAATGGAACACTTGCCTAGGACAAGAATTAAGCCACCATATGAATCAATCATTGATAGAGGCGAGGGTGTCCCGTTCTTTCAATGAGATGATAACTATCGATTTGGTTGAGACGACTTTGACGATACGACTACAAACATGCACGACATTGCGCCTTAGCAATCGCTAAACCAATATCCTAAGGTTACTGACGATGCAGGTACGGACGTTGCGCCTTATCAATCGCTAAACCAATCTCCTAAGGTAACCGTAAAGGTAACAAAAAAAGAATCACGCAATTCGAAGTCTGTATGAAAAAGTTGTTGGCGTTTTGAGTCAGGTACGTCTGTGCAGTCCGAATCTGAATCCAGAACGTGAGAGATTTGGACTCTATCTTCTCTTGGCCCAAAAGTGACGTGAAAGGACTTTTTGAACATCACCTAAACTTCTCTTTTTCCCTTATCTTCATATGTGGATTGTACAAATGTCCCATACACATCGCAAATATATATGTATGTAATATTTTTGGTTGTATCCAAGGTAGTCTTGTCCTCATCATCCTCCCCTTCTTGAAAACAATGCCTTTCTCGGCATTGCTTAATATGAAATGTGGCTAACAAAAAAGACAAGGTGTACATGTTGTATATGTATATGTCATCCATTTTTACTTCCCTTGGTTTTTGCACAAATGACACATGTATACATGAGTAATTTTCATAGTTCATAAAATCTGAAGCCCAAATATTATCACAAGAAGTAGAAGGCATGAAAATATTGCAACTTAGTTTGCACATATAAGTGAATCTCTTATTCATACCAAAGGATTGACAATGTTCATCATTAAACCATCCCAACATTGGTGAATAAACCTTACTTGCATCAAATTTACATGCTATAACATCCTTAAATAAGCAAACATGCAATAAGTCATTTGACACAGAATCATCACCAAGATTAGAGGTCATATCAAAATGATTAAACATTGGTTCTTTTGCATCAATAGTTAATTCAATGGATGCACTCAAAATTGTTGGTATTTCAGTTGTTTGATCACATGACGCATTCATGACAGTAACAAGATTTCTAAAATAGGTGGTGTGCTCAAATCAAGAGGTAACTCAACACATGATGCATTCAAGTTAACTAGGCATGCATCATTCTGATGTGAAGTTATATCATCAATACCTTTACTGTTACCTTGTCGCAAAGACATAGCTGATGTAGGTACGGACATTGACAATGTACCATATTGTTGAGATGATGTCACGCTCACAATCCGAGGTGGGGCTGCTCTAGTAGGTGCAACGGTGGAGGAACCAATCGGCGGTGGTGAGCATGAACTGGAATAGTAGTAGCCGTAGTCACCCAATGCATCCTCCTCTATCTGTCTCTCAAAGGTACAAGCACGAACATACATACCAATAATGCAACGAGAAATATACTAAAATCTTGCCTGAATATCATGGTTCAAACCACCAAAAAATCTATTCATTGTATCATCCGTAGATTCTTCTATGTCACAATGATACATATAAGATTTAAACTCTTGGTAGTAAGCATGAACAATGTTGTTGCCTTGTTTAAATTGATCAAATTTGCGAAGTAATTCACGATGATAGTAAAGGGGGGGGGGGAATTGTTATCTCATTACATATTTCAAATCTTTCCAAGTTGTGGGTTGGTTATCAATGTTTTTCTTACAATGCACACTCCACCAAACAGAAGCAAAACCACTAAATGCTCTAGTGGCATCTCGCACTCGCTCAAGTTTAGAAAAGTCATGGTGACTAAAAACTTGTTCTACTTCAAGCTCCAAAGCTAGATAAATAGCAGGATTAAATCTACCCTCAAATGACGGTAAAAAGATAACCTGACCATGTGATTGTGTGTGTTGTCCCAACTCTTGTGATTGTGAAGATGTGTCCGTAGTCCAAGAACTTCTATCTCCGGAACCTTTCATGATTAGTAGAAACAAAAAACAAAATTCGAGAATAATCTTCCTTTGAACTACTAGAATGTGGTTGTAAAGTGCTCACAGTAAAGCAAATATCAATATCTTACAAGTTCTTACCATACGGCAGGTGGTGACAGGAAACCAGCAGTGTCAAATAACTCCGAAGATTGTGTAAAGTGATTACCAGGGGAACGTACATATACACGGTGTAGAAATAGGTGGAGCTGGGTTGGCTATATATGGTAGCAAAAGATTAGCAAGAATCAATTCAGAGATGCAATGTTGAATAAATGCTCAACGACAGTACTGTGCTCGTCCTAGGCTAGACCGGACTAGAGACGCGAGTCTAGAACACTAATGAGCTCATGGCGTAGCACAACCAGCATCAATGAAGGATACTAAGTAGCTCTGGACAGCAAGATATAAGTGAAGATCACAAGGGTAGTAAAGATAATGATGAAAAACAACTGCCAAGCAGGATACACAACAACTTTTTCTCAAACTTTTCTTTGGAAAAGTTTTTACCAATTTTCTAATAATTTTTCTCAAGAATGGCACTGACTCAAGCTTTAAAATGCAAAAAGAATCACTCAGTCCCCAGTTGATATGAGGAGTCAAAAAATTCTAAAATTTCCGTGAAAAACTGGAACAAGCTGTGTTGTGAACTTCGGAGGGCAGAAAGACCTATTTAAATCCGATTTTGAGATGCCAAATATTGAACTTGTCTCTGAAACTATTTAGATGCGGCTCGTCGCTAGCTTTCATTTGAGTACTCGCGAAGCCAAAACGGACTTCGTATGAGGAAGTTATGGCTGTTTTACTGAACAGTGCATGAAACAAATTCCAATCCGAATTCAACTACGAGATTGAGTCTAGATAGATCCGAATTTTGTTTTCTCTCTCTTTTTTTCCTCACACTTTTTTTCTTTCTCTCCTTTTTTTCTCTAACTTTTTATACTTTTTTTCTCTTTTTTTCTCTGCCCTTTTTTTCTCTCTCCCTCTTTCCAAGACGAACTAGATAAGATGCAAATTGGATCTAGCAAAGATGTGAATGACCTCAACTATGATTGTGACAATGAACGATGGGTAGCATGTGGTGGAAATTGATGGATGGGTGGTGGACAGCGGAAGGGATAACGATGCAGCGGCGGCGTGACTAATATGAACAGAACTTGAAACTCTAAGCGAACTAGACACTAAGACCAGCAACTCGACATGATGATGCAAGCAACGAAAAGAAAATTGCAAAGGCTCAGACTGGCTTGGACAAAGGATGAATAGATCTAACTTTTTTTGTGGCTTTTTCTTGGACAATAGGTAAGAAAATAAATCTAATCTAGGAAAAACTAGAAATCCTCACCGAGCAACCTGAAAACTGATACAACTTGATAGAGGCGAGGGTGTCCTGATCTTTTGATGAGATGATAACTATCAATTTGGTGGAGATGACTTTGACAATCCGACTACAAACGTGCATGACATTGCACCTTAGCAATCACTAAACCAATCTCCTAAGGTTACTAACGATGCCGGAAGCACGGTCAGCCTGACCACGAAGATCTGTTCCTGCAAGCAATCGAAGAACGAGCAAGAATATGATAAAGCAATCTGAATATTGCGAATAAATATGAAGTATTGATAACGGTGGGGATCCGTAAGCGGTCTTGGTCTGGTCATTGGACACAAACGAAGTACACAATGTTGCAATGGCTAACTTTTTAATAAACAAATCCCAAGGAAAAAGCTACTAGATGGATCTACTTAAATAGGAGCAAGGGGTGGTGGCCAAGGAGGTGGGAGGACGTCCCAAGGCAGCCTAAAACTAACCCTAGGTCTTACAAGGCTCATGGGCCCAAGTGGAGGTGATGCAACACCTTTGGGCTTGTAGTTTGACTCGGATTCTGCTGTAATATCAGATTGTTTCGTCCATAACTCAACGCTCCAGAAAAATTTGAAGGTGAATCCAATTGTGTTTGAAAGAGCACGAAATGTACTTTCAAACAAAAAAAGAATCACCCAATTCGGAGTCCGTATGAAAAAGTTGATGGTGTTTTGAGTTAGGTTTGTCTATGCAGTCCGAATCTGAATCCAGAACATGAGAGACTAGGACTCTATCTTCTCTTGGCCCAAAAGTGACGTGAAATGACTTTTTGAACAACACCTAAACTTCTCTTTTTCCCTTATCTTCATATGTGGATTGTAAAAATGTCCCATACACCTCACAAATATATATGTATGCAATATTTTTGGTTGTACCCAAGGTAGTCATGTCCTCATCAATCATGAGGGCATCCTATGGACTAAAAACCAAAAACTACAATACTTGAATCTTTGCTTTATGCCTAGCTAGGGGCGTAAAACGATAGCGCTTGTTGGGAGGCAACCCAATGAATGAAATTTATTTTTTTTCTTTTCCTTTCTATTCTCGAGTGTTTGCTCAATTATGCCTTTGTTATGTTTTATGTTTTAATTAGTGTTTTTGTGCCAAGCAAAGCCTTTGGGATCATTTTGGGTGATAGTTGATTTGATCTTGTTGAAAAATAGAAAGTTTGTGCGCCAGTCACAGAATTATTAAAAATCATAGAAGCGTGATAAAATTCTGAATTTTTTACACAAGATTGATATACAAATTCCCCATGTTTTCCTATTTTTCAGAATTGTTGGAGTTACAGAAGTATTCAAAGTTTTTAGATTGCCGCAGACTATTCTATTTTTGACAGATTTTGTTTTCTTTGCGGTGTGTGCTTATTTTGATGAATCTATGGTCTCTATCGGGGGGTATGAGCCATAGAAAAGATGGAATACAGTAGATATAATGCAAAAATAAAATATGAATGGGTTGCAATATTACTTAGAGTAGTGATTTGCTTTGTTATACTAATGGATCTCACGAAGGTTTTGTTGAGTTTTGTGTGATTGAATTTTTCAAGTGTTGGGTGAGATCATGATGGACGAAGGAATAAGGAGTAAGAAGAGCCTAAGCTTGGGGATGCCCCATGGCATCCCAAGCAATTATCTAAAAGAGAAGCAAGCAACTAAGCTTGGGGATACTCGAGTGGCATCCCCTCTTTCTTCTAATGACCATCGGCATTTTACTTGGAACTATATTTTTATTCGTCACATATCATGAGCTTTTCTTGGAGCGTCTTGTATGATATGAGTCTTTGCTTGTTTTGCTTTTTATTTTGTGTCATCTATCCTTGCTGGACACACCTATTTGAGAGAGCCAAAATTATGCTATGACGTGTTAGAATTGCTCTCTATGCTTCACTTAAATCTTTTTGAGCTATGGAATTGCTCTAGTGCTTCATTTATATTTTTTCGAGCATGGTGTGATTTAGTAATTTTGAAGAAATGCTCTCATGCTTCACTTAGATTTATTTGAGAGTTAGTAAAAATTTTAAGAAATTCTCTCATGCTTCACTTATATTATTTTGAGAGAAGAAACTTTTTATTCTCATGTTCTTCACTTAGTTTTATTTGAGCTATCAAAAGCAACATATGAAATTAGTCCCAAAGTGATAGATATTCAAGAGGGATATAATAAAAACTTTCATGAAGACCATTGGACGAAATAAACTTGATTCTTTATAATAGTTTTGCGATATGATGGTATAATATGTGAGTCATGTTGATGAGTAATTATGCTTTAGTAAGAATATAGGTGTTAAGGTTTGTGATTCCCTATGCAAGCACGAAAGTCAATAGTTATGCAATGAAGTTATATCCTACTTGTGGTGCATTATTCGGTTTTAGTTATGCTTAATGCCCGCTTATGAGATTTTTCGTTTCTTGGTTAGATGCTTCTCAACCTTTTGCTAGCCTTCATTTGTACTATGTGGGATTACTACTTGTGCAGCCAAAATCCTTAAACCAATTTTGCCATATGAGTCCACTATACCTACCTATATGCGGTATTCTTTTGCCGTTCTAAGCAAATTTGTGTGTGCCATCTCTAATCTTCAAAATAAATTTCCTTTTTGTGTGCTCATACCGCTCATGAAACGGTAGGGGGTGGCTGATAGTTTTCCATGCTAGATGTGTTATTCTCAAGATGAGTTTTTTATTCAATTGTCATTGCACGGGAGTACAACAAAGGTATTAGGGATGCCCAGTCCCGAAATAAAAAATGAATTTACTTTGTGTTGTCAAATAATAAATTCCTTGGAAAGTGTTGGTATGGACGACACCCATGGATTCGGTCAGCCGTGGAATGTGAAAGTATGGTGGAAAAAGGAATACACTTTATTTTTTATTTGGGAACCACCTATGATAGATCAAGCATGGAAAGTATTGGGAACTACTCGATCATTTTCGTTGACAGGAAAAGCATGCCACCCAAAATGTTTTATCTCTATCTTTTTTCGCTTTGAGCTCCGGCACATCCACAAATCCCTACTTCCCTCTACGAAGGGCCTTTCTATTTACTTTATGCAATTTTAATTTTGAGTCTCCATCTTCTCTTATAAAGCACCAACTAAGGGGAAGTATGATTGTAGTTGAGCATTTGGTGGATAACTTGCTTTAGTGTTGATATTTTGAAAGACATGATAGCTTATTGATATGTTTGAGTATTGAAATCTTCATGTCAAAACTAGACTATTCCTTTGAATCATATAAAAGTCCAAATGTCCATGCTACAAAGAAAAGAATTTGTGATGAACATGTTAGGCAGCATTCCACATCAAAAATTCTGTTTTTATCATTTACCTACTCGAGGACGAGTAGGAATTAAGGTTGGGGATGCTAATACGTCTCCAACGTATCTATAAATTTTGATTGTTCCATGCTGTTATATTATCATTCTTGGATGTTTTACAACCATTTCATAGCAACTTATATCATTTTTTTGGACTAACCTATTGACATAGTGCCCAGTGCCAGTTGTTGTTTTTTCTTGTTTTTTACTTCGTAGAAAGTCAATACCAAACAGAGCAAAAAATTTGGAGAATTTTTTGGGACCAGAAGACACACAATGGGACAAGGAAGTACCAGATGGGGGCTCCAAGGGGAGCACAACCCACCTGGGTGTGCCTGGGGGCCCAGGCACGCCTTGGTGGGTTGTGCCCACCTCGGCCGCCTCCCGCACCACATCTTTGCTCTATAAATACCCCAATATTCCAAAAACCCTAGGGGAGTCGACAAAACACAATTCCAGCCACCACAAGTTCCAGAAACCACAGATCCAATCTAGACACCGTCATGGAGGGGTTCATCATCCTCATCGGTGCCTCTACGATGATGCGTGAGTAGTTCATTGTAGACCTATGGGTCTGTAGTTAGTAACTAGATGGCTTCCTCTCTCTCTTTCGATTCTCAATACAATGGTCTCCTAGAGTTCTATTTGATGTAACTCTTTTGCGGTGTGTTTGTTGGGATCCGATGAACATTGAGTTTATGACCAGATCTATTTTATCCATGAAAGTTATTTGAGTTTTGATCTCTTATACGCATGATTTCTTATAGCCTCGTATTTCTTATTCTGATCTTTGGTTTAGTTAGGCGAACTAGATAGATTTTTCTTGCCATGGGAAGAGGTGCTTTGTGATGGGGTCGATCTTACGATGCTCAATCCCAGTGATAGAAGGGGAAATGACACACATGTATCGTTGCTATTAAGGATAACAAGATGGGGTCTATTCCTACATGAATAGATCTTGTCTACATCACGTCATCATTCTTATTGCATTACTCCGTTTGTCCACAAACTTAATACACTAGATGCATCCTGGATAGCGGTCGATGTGTGGAGTAATGGTAGTAGATGCAGGCAGGAGTCGGTCTACTAATCTTGGACGTGATGCCTATATAATGATCATTTCCTGGATATTGTCATAATTATTCGAAGTTTATCAATTTCCCAACAGTAATTTGTTTACCCGTCATATGCTATTTTTCTCGATTGACAACCCCTCTTTTATGTAGGGTTGCAAGTACTTGTTCTTTGTGTGCAGGTACTGTTTACATAGTGTTGTGTGGTTCTCCTACTGGTTCAATAATCTTGGTCTCATCACTAAGGGAAATACCTACCGTAGCTGTGATGCATCATCCCTTCCTCTTTGGGGAAATACCGACATAGTTCAAGCCGCATCAGGTTCTCATAAAAAAATTGATTATTTCCAAGCAAATGTCTCAACATATAATCACTATTATAAAGGATCTCATCTATCACCGGTTTTTCACGGCTCATACCATAAAAATAAAAAAAATTCCCTAGCTTCCTGTACTATGTAATCAAATTCATTCATAAGAACAAGGGTAGCTAACTTTTTAGCTTTAGGATCCTTTATATAGTGTAGCTCATAAATCAATCTTTGCAAGGTAGGATGGGTACGTATAAATCTATTTTCAAGTTTCAGAACTAGTGCTGAAATAGCTTCGCATAAGATTTAGTTAATTTAAGTATAGGAGCATAATCAAGAGTCAAATTTCCAACACAATTGAAAAATTCTTGGATATGTTCTTTTCCCATAACATTCCCTTGCCCCAAAACAAATTTTTTAGCATCCAGATTGCCAAATCGTCCAATTTTAGGAGTTAGACCATCATTTGTTTCTGCCATACCAAAATCACTCATGATGACATGTTCAAGCAAACAAAAGATCGAACGACGAAAGGGCGAAAAAAAGAGGGCAAATACAAAGACAGATTTTTGTGAAGTGGGAGGGATAAAAATGAGAGACAAATGGCAAATAATGTAAATTGCAAGGGGATGAGTTTTGCGATTCGGAACCTGATAGATGTTGATGATGTCTCCCTGGCAATGGCCCTAGAAATTCCTTTTGATGTCGCTTGAAACTGCGTCGATATTTCCCCAAAGAGGAAAGGATGACGCAACACAACTACGGTAGGTATTTTCCTCAGTTGTGAAACCAACTTAGGTATTTCCCAAGAAGCACTATGTAAATGATACCCGCACACAAAGAAGAAACACTTGCAACCCGACGCGTAAGAGGGGTTGGCAATCCCTCCACGGTAAAAAGATAGATAAATTTGTGGCAGATTGCATAAATAGCTCTCGATAAAAAGCAAAATAAAACATGCAAATAAAAAGTACATCAATGTATTTTTTGGTTTTTGGAATAATAGATCTGAAATAAAAGTGGGAAATAATAGATCGGAAAGCAAATATGATAAACAATATACCCGAGGGCCGTAGATTTCACTAGTGGCTTCTCTCGAGAAATAACACACGATGGGTAAACAAATTACTGTTGGGCAATTGATAGAAGATCAAATAATTATGACGATATCCAAGGCAATGATCAATATATAGGCATCACGTCCAAGATTAGTAGACCGACTCTTGCTTGCATATACTACTATTACTCCACACATCGACCGCTATCCAGCATGCATCTAGTGTATTAAGTGCATGGAGAACGATGACATGATGTAGACGAGATCTATTCATGTAGGAATAGCCCCTATCTTGTTATCCTTAATAGCAACGATAAATGTGTGTCTTGCTGCCCCTTCTGTCACTAGGAAAGAACCCATCACAAAGCACCTCTACCCATGGCAAGATAATCAATCTAGTTGGCCTAACTAAACTAAAGATTGGAAGAAGAAATACAAGACTATAAATAATCATGCATATAAGAGATCAAACAACACTCAAATAATATTAATGGATAAAAAATCTGATCATAAACTCAAACTCCATCGGATCCCAACAAACACATCGCAAAAGTCATTACATCGAATAAATCTCCAAGACACCATTGTATTGAGAACTAAAAGAGAGAGAGAGAGAGAGAGCAAGCCATCTAGCTACTGCCCACGGACCCGTAGATCTTGGGTGGACTACCCACGCATCCTGGAGAGGCACCAATGTGGATGATCAGCCCCTCCATGATGGTGTTAGATTGGATCTCGTGGTTCTGAAACTTACGGCAACTGGAATTCTGTATCGTCGACTCCCCGAGGGTTTCTGGAATATTTGGGAATTTATAGGGTGAAGAGGCATTGCAGGAGGGCTCCGTGGGGACCACAACTCCCTTGGGCGCGCCCTGGTGGGTTGTGCCCCATGGGCCTCCCGAGGTGCTTTCTTGACCCCCAAGGTGTCTTCTAGTCCAAAACAAATATCCAAAAGGTTTCACTGCGTTTAGGCTCCGTTTGGTAGTGATATTCCGCGAACTAAAAAACAAGCAAAAAACACCAACTGGCACTAGGCACTATGTCAATAGGTTAGTCCCGAAAAATGATATAAAGTTGCTATAAAATGATGGTAAAACATCCAAGAATGATAATATAACAACATGGAACAATAAAAGTTATAGATACGTTGAAGATGTATCAGTGTCTGTTGGGTTGCATGGATCGACACTGGGATTTGTCACTCCTGTGACGGAGAGATATTGTTGACAACTCATTAATTCATGCATACAATGACAAAAAATTCTCATGGCTGAATGAACAACGGACCAAGCCCATGTACAGGCTTCCCGGTACGCCAACCATGAGAAAGATCTAAGTCTGTATCTTAAAAGTGTAGCATCTAGAAAAACATATACTCCAATAAACTTATGAGTCTAAACTATGGCATCTAAAAAATATAAATATCACTCCAATAAACTTACGAGTCTAAACTATGATAGAAAAAATATTACTCCATACCCTCAAGAGTATAAACTGGGACACACACAAAAAATATACTCCAACAACTTATGAGTCTAAACTGTGATGCAGAAAAAGGGAACATACTCCAATACCTCACGAGTATAAACTATGGTATAAAACATATATTACTCCAAGAACTTACGAGTATAAACTGTGATGCAAAAAAATCATCAAACATACTCCAATACCTCACGAGTATAAACTGTGGTATAAAACATATATTACTCCAAGAACTTACGAGTATAAACTGTGATGCAAAAAAATCATCAAACATACTCCAATACCTCACGAGTATAAACTGTGGTATAAAACATATATTACTCCAAGAACTTACGAGTATAAACTGCGATGCAAAAAAATCATCAAACATACTCCATACCCTCATGAATATAAACTTGGGCTAAAAAAATCACTCCATAGCCTCATGAGTCTAAACTGGGGCACCCAAAAAAGTACACTCCAACAAACTTATGAGTCTAAACTGTGATAAAAAATATTACTCCATATCCTCATGAGTATAAACTGGGGCTCCCAAAAATATTACTCCATACCCTCAAGAGTATAAACTCGGGCACATAAAATGTTACTCCAACAACTTATGAGTCTAAACTGTGATGCAAAAAAATAAAAATCACTCCATACCCTCACGAGTCTAAACTGGGGCACCAAAAAAATACATTCCAATAAACTTCATACCCTCACGAGTCTAAACTGTGATAGAAAAATATTACTCCATACCCTCATGAGTATAAACTGGGGCACACACAAAAAAAAATACTCCAACGACTTACGAGTATAAAATGTGATGCCAAAGAAAATATCATCAAGCGTACTCCATACCCTCAAGAGTATAAACTGGGGCACATAAAATGTTACTCCGAAAGCTTACGAGTCCAAAGTGTGTGATATAAAATAAAGCAAATATACTCCAAAACCTGTTGATTATAAACTGTGTCATAAAAAGAAATATTACTCCAACAACTTATGAGTCTAAATTGTGATGAAAAAAACACAAATCATAATACTTTCTCCATACCCTCAAGATTATAAACTGGGGAACAAAAAAACTCCAACAACTTACGAGTATAAACTGTGATGCCAAAAAAATTTATCAGACACTCCATACCCTCACGAGTCTAAACCGGGGCACAAAAAACATATACTCCAATAAACTTATGAGTCTAAACCACGACATCCAGAAAAAGATATACTCTAATAACTTACGAGTCTAAACTGTACCATATAACCAAAATACTCCAATAACTTATGAGTCTAAACTGTGTCTTATAACAAAAACACTCTAATAAACTTACGAGTATAAACTGTGACATAAAAATCTACTCCAATGCCTTATGAGTAAAAACTATGGAATATATAAAGAAAATATTACTCCAACAACTTACGAGTCTAAACTGTGATGCAGAAAAATCATCAAACAAACTCTGAAAGAGCGTGAGTATAGACTATGTCATATAAATAAAATTTACTCCAAAAGATCATGAGTTTAAACCATGAGATAAAAATATAGCAATTTTACTCCAATAATTTACGAGTACACATTACGACATAAAAATATACTACGCCGATATCGTAGAGTCTAAACTATGGCACTACAAATACAAATAAACTGATGGTTCAAATACCTTATGAGCTAACTATGGTCAACGTGAGCAAATTTATGTTGATGAGTGTAAGGTGTGGTGCACTAAGAAAGTATGGACCATGCTTCAACTACTCAAGACATAAAAATCATTTTAATGGTTATAACAATGGGTCGAACATAAAGAATGACATAGTTGCCCATCGTGAAGTAAAATGCTATATAATAAAAGGCAAAACAAAATGAAACACAAATACGAGAATAACTCATTCCTATCAATTTTGAAGAAGGAATGTGTGCTCCATGATGATCTCTATGCTTGAATATTGTTGGTTACGTCCATGATGGGCCCAAAGGGGATACTAGCGCCAAGAAGGTGGTGTCATAAAAGAGCACCACCATGCTAAAAAATTTCCAACAACCCCAAATGGATGCAACTCCACTAAAAGTAAATAAATATGCTATTTTATGGGAGAAGATTCAAAAGAGTGCAGGGGCAAGTTTTACCCTAAATCTCCTAGAGTACTAAGCATGACTTCAGAAAAATATTCTCCACAGATGTTGGGAGAATATTCGACCCAAACATCTCCTAATATGTAGGACTTGTGAGACATGGAAATGGAAATTTGTTCTGGGTACCCCGTGGCGCGCGGGAGGGACGTTCATCTACATCACTCCCATATATAACTTTATGCAAGCACATGAAGATCCTACCCCAGGAGGTTGGAGGAAAATTAACCTTACCTTATCCAATATGCTAAGGACAAATTCATCCAAAGATGACCAAGTCTAGCGGAACACAATAGCTTCGAATGTTGAAGGCATCCACAAACGTCACATACATATCACCTTTATATTTAGGGTGAATGCCAAAACCTCTATCGAGGAATAGATGGGTAAAGTTCATCTCGCCCTTTAACAAAAGTGGGAAGAGATTGTTGACTTTTGAAATCATTTGGCCGCTAACATATATAACAAAACGAAATACATCATGGAGTTGAGGCGACCGTCCATCTCGAGGCTCACTGTGTATATAAACATGCATACTGTATCATGAGGCCAGGGTACATCAAACCCTACAGCATGAGCTACGTAAAACAAAATACTCTGAATCAGATGAGTATAGTAAGATGTTCAAGGCAACAAGAGTATGGATTGTTAGCCGAATGTACAAAAAAACTATATACTCCAA
Source organism: Triticum aestivum (assembly GCF_018294505.1). Lineage (NCBI taxonomy): Eukaryota > Viridiplantae > Streptophyta > Magnoliopsida > Poales > Poaceae > Triticum > Triticum aestivum. The sequence continues at coordinate 396,085,129 of NC_057812.1, read as the reverse complement.
CATCTTAAGAGTATACACCGTGCTGCAAGAAATCAACGGAGATTAAATATTTATCAAAAATTTGATGTTCAAACGTGTGCATCTAGGAGTAAATACTCCTAACATCAAATTAAATAACCATATGTCTAATAGTGATCCAATGCTTCAGGAGACAAAAATGCAAGCATATATTATTCTCTCGAGCAGGAGGTGCAAGGGAAATCATATTTCGCCAAAACTTGCCTCACTGGCTCAAATTGGAAATGCAAGTATGCATAAAAAATCATTGTCCTGTCAGTCTACATAATGATTGATCTAAATTTCAGAAGTGTTTCTGGAAAATAGCAGAATCGCTCATAATCAAGTGGCTAAAGCCCACCCGGGAGTACCACTTAAGAGGAAAAAGGATCAATTATGCTCCTTTGTTTCTTTTGAGCGGAAATATGTTAACGACAAACAATATCTTCTTTGAAATTGTAGAAAGTCAAGGAACAATCAATTTCAAACATATGACCCAATGCCATATCAACATAAGCCAGGTCATTGAAATAATTCTCTAATGCTTAACAAGATAAAAGTATAAGCATGGATATTCTATGTATAAAAAAGCCTACTCTTTCATGGGTCTACCGAGAAACCAAACTAATAGCATCATCATTTAAAAAAGGGTCACATGAATTAACAAAAAATAATAGTCAATAAATATGATCAACTTGACAAATACATAAAAAAGGTATACCATTAAAATATGGTGGTAAATCAAGAGCATTAGGACAGGGGCACCATCATCCAAGGATGTTACATGTGAAGCATATATCCAATGGCACATAGGGAAAATGCACACTCAATATCTAGTGCAAAAAATCCTCCCAATAGGTTGGTGATAAATCCAATCTTGCCTTATCCTAAAATACTAGGGGCAAACCCATCAAAATTTGTCCAAAATAATCATATATATGTCAATGTGCACGCTTCCCAATTTGTCACAAAAAAGTAGTTGATGAGCTCATACCATTATCTTTCATGTGGCATAGAAATGCTAAAGGTGCATTGTAGTGCAACCAAATATCAAACCCAGTGTCCTTCAGGTACATATGGTTATGCCAATTCTCATGCGGAACAAATTCCGCAAGTTGATGAGTGACTTCTGTTGAGGAGCAGTTATCTCAATTAAATGATTTCTTCCATTAAATAACACATCTTCAAGCAAAGAAAATTATGTATCTTCTTGTGTCACTCTTGAGATAATAAAATAGGTGATTTCCTAGCAAGCTATGGTTTGAGTCCTTTCCCAATCGAATGTTAACATATAGCTCATATAGTTGTCGCGTACCAAGATTCAACACATAGCAAAGCTATATTCTTTCGACAATTGTTCAAATTTCATCGCGACTAATTGTGTCCTTGGTAAAAAAAGTTACAACCATCTTCGATCAAGACTCAAAAAAATGCAAGATGTCCTTCTTGGATATTTTGTATCAAAAAAATATCGCATGTTTCCCCAAATTGGCTATACAGATAAAATGATGAACAAAATTGCTTTCTAAGTTATTATTGGGTGGAGAATTTAAGCCTCAGTGTGAAGAACAATTCATTGAGGTTGGCACAATATGGATGTCCGTGGATATTCTCCTACCAAGTGTGCTGGCACTTACAAGGGGTGTGACTAATCACTTTTAAGGACTTGGCCCTGAAAGCCAGCGACATAGGAAACCATGAAGAAAAAGTTGCTCATCAAAATCATTCCATTGAATGACCCATGAATATAAATAGTCAGAGTTACAACGAAAATGAACAAAAAATATACTCCAACATAAATTATTGGCACCATGCAAACACATCAATAGAAAACACTTCGATGTTATGCAAAGCATGATTCGCTGGCAACATGACTACAAAAGCATGATATGTGTATTCTTCATATGGAAAATATAAGCTCCCAGGATATATGAGTATAAATTAGTAGCCACATATGAAGAGAAAGAGATATAATGCTCCAATGCTATACGAGCCTAAACTACAAGCGTAGTGTGAAACTTTGAACACACATAAAAATGCTCCAATGCTATATGAGCCTAAACTATAACCGTCATGTGAAACATTTTTACGCACATACAAAATGCACTAATGTTATATGATGCTAACTATAAACATGTTTCAAAAATGTTAAATTTGATCCAATCTTCATGAGTTTAAACTCCCAATGTTAAGTCGTGCGCTCCAAAAAGAAAGAGTTCTGAGCCTCAATTATAATAAAAATGCACTGTGTAGAAAAAAAATTACACATCCACGTATAGCTGGGATGCATTTGAATAGAAAATCAGATACTGAAAAAGAATACTAAAACAAATCATGAGCCACGTACGGAAATACTGTAAGCACAAAATAGATTGTCAAGTTTCGAGCATTGGGTCCGAGTCAAAAAAAATCTTCGAACCCAGACCTCGAGGGGCATCTGTTGACATGGTTTTTGACCAAAACAAAATAAAGTGCAAATACTGTACCAAAAGTTAGATAAATGCAAATGGCAAAAATCCATTTAATAATGAAAGGGAAAAATTTAAAAATCGTCGATGGTTCAAAGCAATGGCTGATGAAAATAATATTGCTGAATGTTGATATTACGGACATCGAAAAGAGCCAGTAATTATAAAATGTGACGAAAAAAATAACAATCATCAAGTTGTTGTCCGAAGGAAATTATAGAGGACAAATAGCTTGCGCACACGTACCCTCGTCGGAGCTAGAATTCTAATGTCAACATAAAATCCGGCATCTTAGACGGGCGCCGGTATCGGCAAAATATAACACGTTTGAGCACGACCCTACCAAAATGTCATTGTGAATTAACTAAATTTATAGAAAATATAATCTAAAGCCGATAATAATATTGAGTCATTGGATAACACGTGCGTACGTAAATACACGTATAAGCTGTACGTACGTGACATGGCCTATATAACCAGATACTAATGGATTTTCTCGTTTTCCTCCTGATCCATGCATAGACATGCATGCATGTGTATTAGGTTCAATGGGCCCAAGCCCAACCATGTTATATGTATCAATTACGAGAGACCAAGTCTGCAAAGTGACTGACTGATGGGACTTTGCCGGTTAATTAGTGATTAAAAAATAAAAAAGGAAGGAGCAGCCCCACTCCCACGATCCATCAGCACGATCCCACGATCTGGAGCGTGGGTGCGCGCGTCCAGCCGCAGCGCTGCACGCCTCCCTCCCTACAAATACCTGCTCGTCCAGCGTACAGGGGTTGGATTGATCTTGCTCCTGAGTTATCTAGTCTTCTTCCTCCTCTAGTAGTAATATTCTACTACACACCATAAATCATATAAAAGCACATAGAGAAAGAAGAGGAGGCGTGGTGAGGTTGAAGGTGAGATTCATGGCTCTTCCCTAGCCCCTGATTTGGCCATTGTGGTACAGATCAGGGAGCTTTCTTCTTCCTTCTCTCTCAAAACTCTAGCCCTTGGTTCGGCCATCGTGGTACAAATCAAGGAGCATGTTTCATCTCTCCAAAATTCTCGTCCTTAGTCCGGCCATCGCGGTACAGACTAAGGTGCATGTTTAATCCATCTCAAAAAATTTACCTTGGTTCGGCCATCACGGTACAAACCAAGGGACATGTTATATACACCCCAAATTGTTGCCTTTGGTTCGTCCATCATGGTACAAATCAAGGAGCGTGTTATATCTACCCCAAACTTTTGCCTTCGACTTGGCCATCATGGCACGAGTCAAGGAGCATGCATGTTCCTTCTGTATGTTGCATATGCTTCGTCTGAATGATCTCCTTGGTTCGGTCCCCTTAGCGATACAAGCCAGGATGAACACCTCGTTCCTTGGTTTGGTCCCTATACGCGGATACAAATCAAGAGAGTATCATAGGCATGAAAACTTCATTAAAAATGCCTTAATTTGGTCATCATAAAAAAATGGATATGACTAAGTTGGAATGAAATTACGAACGTGCTAAACTGAACTCATGATAAACTCTTGTTTGGTTGCGCTACGAGCATTATGTGTCACGCTAGTTCTAATACAAGCAAGAGCATAAAATATATTCCCTCACTTGGTTACGCTGGACACAGGCATTATCTTAATGCCACACGGTGTTAGTAGCAATACGAGCAGGGCAAGACTTAATTAAAAAATGTGTTCACGATACACACCTAGAAACCAAAATCATGCAAGATGAATTATAAACATGTTGCATCATAAAAACCAATCTTACTTGGTTACGCTACACGCAGGCATTATCTTAATGCTACGTGCTGTTAGCAGTAATACAGGTGAGAGAGAACTAAACAGAAAATTCAGGCCACATATTTGGTCCAAAGTCAAATAAAATATGGCATGAAGTGCTCCAACGCTATAAGAGTCTAAACTATTAGCATCATCAAAATTACACGTCATAAACCAATTTTACTTGGTTACACTACACGCGGACACGATATTCGTGTTACGCGGTGTTAGTAGTAATACAAGTAAGACAAATCTAAATAAAACATCCATGCCACATATTTTGGCCAAAGTCATATAAAAGATGTTGCAAACATGCTCCAATGCTATAAGAGCCTAAGCTATTAGCATCATCACAAATGGATATCACAAACTCACTTTGCTTGGGTTATGCTACACACGAGCGCCAAGGAAATGACGCTATGTGGAGTTAGTGCTAATACCATGTAAGGTACAAACATAAACAAAAATGATAGATAAAATATGACTCATGCAATACCATAATTGCTCCACAAAACTTTGCTTGGTTATGTCGCATGCGGGCATTATCTTACTGCTATGCGGTGTTAGTAGTAATACAGGTAAAATGGAACTTAATAAAAAAAATAAGTTCACTCCACATTCACATATGCATACAAAGTTCAAGTAAAATGCATGATAAGGCATATCTCATGTAGTCCACATAGGCTTTAAACAAACGGAAATATCATAAAAAAACTCCATCCGGGTCAAGCTATACGTGTGTGTCATATCATTGCACCGCATTGTTAGTTTGGATACCGTATGAAGTCAAAATCAACAAAACATGGCACATATCACATGCACCGTAAAAAGCATTAAGATTGTGTCAGAAAGCTTCCGTCCGTTACGCTACACACGGGCACCACATCAGTGTCGCGCAATGATAGTAGTAATGTGATGATGCAGAACTCATTAAAATTGGCATGTCACATATATGCATGCCATCAAAACCTAATGTATCATACCAAATTCCTAAAGAAAAAATATATATACATACCCTATGTGCCAAACGTAGGATGAAATTATGCCTAGCCAAAATCAACCATCGTTCTACACCATCATATAAATGAGGTTGACCACAACTAAACATGCTAGGAAAATATACTCCAACATGTCAAACATGAAATCATGGAGGAGTATTTGCATGAAACCAAACTTCAAGCTCACCAACCAGGAGTTCATCGTCGACCGCGAAGAGGATTTCTCTTGTAGCATATTGTAATAGGAATGTGTTGCAATCTTATGTAATAGATATGTTGGAATTCTTAATCAGGGGTTTTCTCTTCGGAGATGTAATTAACAGACTTGTTATGTAAATGTAAGAGTTCTGGAAATAAAGTACCTGCAATATTTGACCTATTTTTATTGTATGCATCTACGCATTTAAATTATTAACTCTATATCAATGACGTGGATGCGTGTTCTCATGCCCGCCATTTTCCCGTCATCAGATATCGCTTGGCCCTATTTGTAATACAACATCATAAGAAGCTTCATGTGACTAATGAGTTTAGCCATGGGATCTTATATTACAGAACGAGTACAGAGACTTTCCGGTATTGAACTAGGTATGGAGATAACGACGATCGAATCTCGGGCAAGTAAACATATCGCTGGACAAAGGGAATTGCATATGGGATTAACTGAATCCTCGACATCATGGTTAAACCAATAAATATCTTCATTGAATAGGTAGGAATCAATATTGTCGGCATCCTGTGAACGGGGGTCCCCAGACTTGGCTGCCTGCGGCCCAGGGCGTGGCTCCACCAGCGGCCTGGTACGGCCCATCTTTATCAACAAACACTCAAGACACTCGTGAGGGGCCAAGCCTCATGAGGCGGACGACACAAGACCTCCTCAGGGGCAGCCTCACTAGGCTAGCTCGTGAGGAGTGGAGAGATCAAGGCGAGGGGCACCTCGTGAGGTTTCCGTGATGTGAGCCATGACGACCAAGGCCAGGCGAGCTCTAGTGCATGCAGAGTACTGGTTGCCTTTGGTGCTAAAGAGGCAGGCGCATGTGAGGAGTCCCGAGGCATCAGGCAAAGGTTTCCATATCGATGCAACCAGACCAAGACCAGCAGGACGGTAGGACGAAGGTCATCATGGCGCCCACGATGGCGTCACCACCAGAGCCTTTGGCAGCAAAGACCACCTTTTGTCAGGATAGCTTGTACTAGCTATCCCCCTTCAAATTGGCGGTTGTGGGATCCCTTCCCGCCTAATATTTGGGAAGAGGACCCGGGCCTCTATAAATAAGACTAGCCACGACCTTAGGAGGGGGACTCATCTTGGACTGCATCCATTCCACCAAGGCAACTACACAAGCTCATCAAGCTCAAGAACACCTCTCCTCAAGAGGCTGTTCTTCCATTGTACTTGTTCATCCCTAGCCTACAAGGCAATCCACCACAACACACTGGAGTAGGGTATTACACCACAACAGTGGCCCAAACCAGTATAAACTCTTGTGTCTCTTGTTCCTCGGGTTCGGCGATCTTGGCTTTGAGATCGTGGCGAGAGTGTGAGCTAGGGGGAGAGAGATCTTCATGCGCACCCTAGAGTTCAAACCTCAAGGATTTGCCGGAACCCGTAATCCGACATTTGGCATGCCAGGTAGGGGTGCACTTAAGCCTCTCTTCCGTCAGATGATCCGCCAACACCCTGCGCTCTCGATGTTTGGCGACCCAAGGACCAACGCCGACCAGTAGGATGCTTGGCCCGTCAGGGCGGCACCGTACGCCCAAGGAGACCTCAGGTGCATGCTCTAGGCGGCCCGCACATCGCCGAACGCCACAGGGCGCGGGCAGCATGGATCGATGCCTTCCACCCTCACACTGCGGCGTGCGCGGGCCGCCGCAATATCTTCAAGCTACGAAGTGGCGATGGTGCCACACACCCGACGGAAACATGCGAGCCGCGCTCGTGGTGGTGCGGGAGCTGCTGTGGAGCCGGCTGATGGAAAGCGGCCACGACGCGTTGCTGGAACGCGTTGCCGAGCTGTTGGATGCTGCAGCCAGGGGTACGCTGCCTTTCTACTTCCTACTTACATCTCAAGTTGTGTACAGGTCGCACGACAGGCCTTGTTGTGCCCGCGTGCTCCTAGGTGCACCAGGACGGCTCGCCAGCATCAGCATGACAAGCGGTGCCGGATATCCGGCCGCGCCCTTGCTTCCCCCGGGTGGCGTAGGTGCGGGTGTTGCTCCTCACAGTCCTAATCGAGTGCCACCCTACAACCACCAGGGAGGTACACCGGGCTCATCGGCGTGGGGCAGAGGGCACCTCGGTGGAGGTTCCGAAGAGGTAGCTCAGGAAGCCTATGTGCCCCGCATGGTGGATCAGGAGTACATGCCAGAGGACGACCCCTGCATGTTCCTCGAGCCAGGCTGGGAAGAAGAGATGATGGAAGCTGAGGCCTTCCATGAGCTACCCAGAAGCCTCGCCGACCCCGCCAACAACAACCACCGCATGGTACCACTGATATCTGAGGAGCAGGCTTATGCAAACCATCGGTCGCAGGTGGACCAAGCCGCAGCGGCAGACGGCGACGCCAGTGCGGCAGCCCCACTCCAGTTAGGGGCAGCACACTAGGGGCTGCACGGAAGGGGTCCGGAGCAAGACCCTCCCACATGTTGCGTGTGGCAAGGCGTCGCCCGGAGGTAGGTCCCCTGCCGAGGAGGCGCCGGCAAGCCCTCCCCCTGGCAGAGGGCCCGTGGTCGCCGAGGGCGCCGCTAGCATCCCCTTTGCTCCTTGGCATCATCCTAGTTTCCGATCGTCCCAACGATGGTCGAGGGTGGCGCAGGGCGGGGCCCTCGTCTGGCGATGTGAAGCAAGGCTCGCGCCTGTGAAGGTCTCCACCCGTGACACTCTCATGTAATAATGAGTGGGGCTGTACACGCCCTGGAGTCTCCGGAGAGCCGCCCTCGGGCCTTGGGGGCTCCCGCCCACGTCCTAGTGGAAGCACCATGCTCAGCGCTAGCCATTGGCACTGTCCCCCAATGACTATGCGCATGGCCAGCGAAAGCACTAGGCTCCGCGCTGGTGAGAAGACAAGAATACTAGCTAGGTGCCGGACGCGGCCATTTGCTTTCAACCCCTTTTCTGTAGCTCGATTTGCCACCTTTTAGATTTGAACTCGCGGTCATTTATATTGATTTCTTGAGTTTTCTGGCTCCGTGCCTTGTTTCGAGGCTAGCGCCTACTGCCCCTCCCTTACGAGCGCCTCACGAGCGAGGGCTAGGCGTGGTATGTGCGTGCATCTCACCATGATCTAACGCTCGTCTCTCGCAAAACCCTCTCGGGTGGACCAGCATGCTCCTCAGAAGCCGGAAACCTTGCGAGCCCGTAGAGGAATCCCCTCGGGAGAACTACACATCGACAACTACAAGGCCAGTCTGAGGCCCGCCTAGACTGAGGTAGGTTACTACAGCAAGCTCGCGGAGGAACTTGAGAACTAACAAAAGCTCGCCTTAAGTCTGGCTCAGGGAATAAAACAATAGTCTGTTTACATGAGGGGCTCCCCCTCCCCCAAATGCACTTACATCTTCGGGGGCCATGCCCATGATTTTTGCCGCAGGTTCAAAACAAGGAGCGCGGGCACAATTGGACATGTCGCTTGCAGCATCTTCCGAATCGCTCCTCGACATGCTACTGGCGTAGTCGCCAGCGTCATTTTCACCATCATCGGCCACGTCGCCTTCATCCGCCATGACCACCACCGCATCATCGTCAGAAGCGAAAGCTCTGACCAGAGCATCCACGTTATCATCCACCCAGCGTGCCAGGTTGTCCCGGATAGCTCTGGGCACTGGGGCGATGGCAGTGTAGAAGTCGAAGTTGGGGTCGGCATTCTGAAGATGGCTGAAGATGCGGGAAAACGCGCGCCCAAGGAGGCCACGGCTCTTTTCGTCAAGGAGCTCGCGAGCCCTCTCAGCCCGGTCCTCCAGGCACATCACGACATCGGTGAAGAAGTGAAGATGGCCGACATAGTCTTCTTCATGAGGATGAGGGGCGTATTCGTCGCAGATGATGCCCAGCGCCCGATTGGCCATCACCCTGAGGTCTTGGAGCATGGGGTGTGTTCGTGCTGCAATGTCTGTCGGCGGATTGCATCCTTCCCGCTCTGCTGCGCGAGGGACTCAGTAGCGGTAACTCGCTGCTGAAGCAGGAGTAGTTCAGCATGGGCGGAGGCGAACTCGGCCTGCATGGAGATCAAGGCAGTTGCAGCGGCCTTCTCACGCTGCTCTGCCTCAGCCAACCCTGACCTGAGGGCGATGGTCCTGCCCTCAGCTTCGGCTTCCATGAGCTTCAGCTTCAGGTCGTACCTATTGGCAAGATCAGCGCGAGCCTCCGCCACCATGCAGTCCAGTTCCTCCTGGATCCTGGCCTTGTGCATGCTGGCAGCATCTTCCGCTTGAGCAACCTGACGCTTCCCCTCCAACCACTCAAGCTTGAGGTTGTGCTCTGTGTCCTCCAGCATTAGCGCTTCCTCGCGCTTCAAGATCTCCTCCTCGTCGGATGGCGCCCCCTTCATCAACGCCAAGGCCGCTCTACGTGCCTCCACCTGCTGCTCCAGGGAGGCATTCACGGCCCGGAGCTCCTGCCTATGCTTCTCGGCGACCTCGCGGCGGTGGTCTGCCTCCCTGGCCTACTCCAAGGCTCGGGTGTTGGCCTTGCTCGAGGTTGCGAGGGATGCCTTGGGTTTCGCATTAGCGCGCTCACGCTAGAGGTGCCCAAGGTTGATGGCCACCTTCAGTTGACGTCATTCATCCGCTAGCCGAAGACCCTCAGTTTCAAGGCGGGTGTCGATGTCCACAAGCTCTTCCCCAAGCTGACTTAGCGCACCCATCGCTTCCCGAAAGAGCTCGTGACGGACAGCTCCCCGCCTGCGCGCAAGCCTGAATGCACGATCGGGTCCGTCCTCCATGCCGGGAGTCGTTGAAGAGGTTCGAGGCGGCTTGCCTCCTCCCAGCAGCGGGCTCGAGGCTGGCATCGTCTTTCTAGTCGCCCTTCGGGCCCTGTCGGGGGCCCGGAGGGGTGGAGGCTCGTTACCCAAAGGAGAGGCTAGAGCCGAGGCCACCCAGCCACGGTCAATAACCAGAGGAGGAGCCCTTAGCACACTTTCCACATCCCAGGCAAGGCCGCGAAGGACGAACAGCAAGAACGCGGGGTCGAGACGCCAAGCCGGCGTGCTTGCCTCTCCGGCCGACCTCGCGACAAGTGTGGCAGGCTGGCTTGGGGCGCTCAAGGTCAACATAGGACTCGAGGTAGGAGGATGTTGCTTCTCAGGAGACTTCGTCACCTTAGTAGAAGGGACCTTAAGGAACCACAGTCAGGAGGGGAAGCGGTACTTGAGAAATTACAAAGATAAGGTACTCACTCGTCAATAGCAATGTACTTCCTCTGCTTCAATGGCCGGAAGGCGTCACGACCGCAGCTTGGAGACCCCTTCCTCTTGAAGAGCGCCGCGAAGTTTAGTCAGAGCCGGCCGAAGCCCTGGGCGCAGTCACCAAGGCCGGGCGCAGATGGTGTGACTCCTAAGGAGGCGACCTCAGGGGTGCTGGACCGCGCGGACACCTTGGTACTCGCATCGTGGCAGTTTACCGGGGCCTCAGGGGCTCCAGCCTCAGGAGCATCGGACTGCGTCGTCCCCCAGGCCGCTTCCTTAGGACGACTCTCTAGGGTCCCAGGGTACAGTGCCTCAGGAACCCTGAGTGGTGCCGGTTCCTCAGCAGCAGTGCCGCCATCGCTCGACATCAACCGCCCCCTGCACTCGCTCCTGGGGCGGGCACCATGCTCACGGCTGGCAGGGGGCCACGAAGACAGGGTTCTCGCGAGGCCCTTCAAGGCCAACTGGGCGTGGACCCCATTCGTCGAAGAGGGGCATCTGCTTCATGAACTCCACCTTGTTCGAGCAATAGTATAGAAGATAGCCCTCCTTCGGCAGGTTGGCTGGCACCGGGTCACCCGTCAGGAGCTCGAGTACCATGTGCCGGGCCTCAGGAGGAAGAGCTGGAGCCTGAAGCCCGATGCAGTCCGCATAGCCAGAGAAGGTCCACATTTGCCGAGAGTGGCGCTGAAGCAGAGCGACGTGACACCGGATGAACTCCTTCACCACCATGGGCACCGTCACTCCAAGGTCCTTCAGCCTGGCAAGCTGGAGCCAGACATGGGAGAGCAGCCGATCGGTAAGCTTCGCATGCCCCCAACCAGAGCTTGGAGCGGCTGGAATCCAAGGGAGCAGCAGCAAGTGTCTGCGCATGCCAACGTCCACAAACACTCACCTCTTACTGAAGCCTCCGACGACTGCCGAGAGCTCGAAGTCGATCCCCGAACCGGCCATCACCGCGACGGCCTAAAGGGATACACACCCTGAGCACTAGAGAGGATCTGTCAGGTGCAGCGAGAAGAAGTGGCAAAGGAGGGCCACGAAAGGGGCAATGCCCACCATGGCTTTGCAGAAGAAGGTGAAGACAGCAAGGAGGATGATGGATTGGGGATCGAGATGCAGTGCGTTGATCTGGTAATGCGAGAGCACCGCATTGAAAAATTGGAGAAGGGGGGAATCAAGCCTGCCCAGAGGGCGTGAAGATGGATGGGGACCTCGGTGGCCTCCCTGTCAACTTCGGCACAGGAAGCAGGCCAGGCCACCGTCGCCCCACTCATTGAAATCGGCGGCAAGTGCTGGGCGCACCTTGCCCATCGCCTCTTGGTTGAGCACCATCGACCCCTTCTTTCTCTTCTTTCTCGAAGAACGGCATCATGGGGGCTGAGGTATGGGACTCCTTCTTTCTCTTCTTCTTTCGGCTTGGTGCCATGGCGACAGGGGGAGTTGGTGTTAGATTGGACCGGGGGAAGAAATCCGCTGCCTTTCGGAAGATGAGGGAGCGGCGGAGAGTGCTTCCTGTAAAGGAGGCGGAGCTACGAAGACGACAGTGGTTGCCTAGCCAGGCGGAAATCGAGGCTGCATGGGGAAGTGGAGGAGCCCACGTCCCGCCAGTCGCACGTGTTGATCGAGGCCGCAGGCTATTGGGGCCTGCGATGCTCCACACTTGACTCTTGGCTTCACTGTGAAGCCAAGTATGAGCGCGCCTTGGGCCCGGGGGCTACTGTCGGCATCCTGGGAATGGGGGTCCCCAGACTTCCCTGCCTGCGGCCCAGGGCGTGGCTCCACCAGTGGCCTGGTATGACCCATCTTCATCAACAAATACTCAAGACCCTCGTGAGGGTCCAAGCCTCGCGAGGCGGACGACACAAGAACTCCTCAAGGGAAGCCTCACTAGGCTGGCTCGCGAGGAGCGGAGAGATCAAGGCAAGGGGCACCTCGTGAGGTTTCCGTGACGTGAGCCATGATGACCAAGGCCAGGCGGGTGCTAGGTGAGCGCCAGCGCGCAGAGTACTGGTTGCCTCTTTGGTGTTAAAGAGGCAGGCACGGAGGAGGAGTCCCGAGGCATCAGGCAAAGGTTTCCATATCGGTGCAACGAGACCAAGACCAGCAGGACAGAGGTCATCACGGAGCCCACGACGGCGCCACCACCGGAGCCTTTGGCAGGTGAAGACCACCTTTTGTCATGATAGCTTGTACTAGCTGTCCCCCTTAAAATTGGCCATTGTGGGATCCCTTCCCGCCTAATATTTGGAAAGAGGACCGGAGCATCTATAAATAGGACTAGCCACCACCTTAGGAGGGGGACTCATCTTGGACTGGATCCATTCCACCAAGGCAACCACACAAGCTCATCGAGCTCAAGAACACCTCTCCTCAGGAGGTTGTTTTTCCCTTGTACTTGTTCATCCCCAGCCTACAAGGCAATCCACCACACCACACTAGAGTAGGGTATTACACCGCAACGATGGCCCGAACCAGTATAAACTCCTGTGTCTCTTGTTCCTCGGGTTCGGCGAGCTTGGCTTTGAGATCGTGGCGAGAGTGTGAGCTAGGGGGAGAGAGATCTTCGTGCGCACCCCAGAGTTTGAACCTCAAGGATTTGCCGGAACCCGTAATCCAACAAATATGGCCATCCAGGTCCCGCTATTGGTTATTGACCGGAGAGGAGTCTCGGTCATGCATGCATTTTCCGACTCTTAGGGTCTCACACTTAACGTTCGATAGCGCTAGGGTAGTATTGAGATATTAATAATGGAAATTACGAAGGTCGTTTAGAGTCTTGGATGGGATCCGGGACATCACGAGGAGCTCCGAAATGGTCCGAAGGTAAAGATTTATATATGGAAAGTTGTTGTCGGGGTACCGGGAAAAAGTCTGGTTTTTTTGGTATTGTATGGGGAAGCCACCGGAAGGTTCCAGAGGGGTCCGGAAGTCCTCGAAGGGTTCTAACACGTCCCATACAACAACATGGGCTCTAGGGGGCACCCTGGCCTTAATGTGACGGGGGAACCAGCACCTACAAGGCCCATGTGCATGGGGAAGGAGAAACCCTATGGGAGAGGGCCTCTCCACTTGGCTTGGAGGCCACTCCTCCCCCCTTGGCTGCCGCCCCTGCCTTGGGAGGGGGGCTAGGGATGCCATACCCCTACCTCACCCCTATATATTGTGGGGAGGCACAGGGGGCAGCTAACCCTTCCGAGCTTGCCCTGTCTCCCTCCCGTTACTCCTCCTCCATGTCCCATCAGTGCTTGGCGAAGCCCATGCCGGAGTTCCACTCCGCCACCACCACCACCACGTCGTCGTGTTTGTTTAGATCTCATCTACCTCTTCTCCCTCACTTGCTGCATGAAGAAGGAGAGGATGCCGCTGAGCCGTACGTGTGCTAAACTCGAAGGTGCCACACGTGCGGTACTTGGATAGGATTGGATCACGATGTGAGTACGACTACGCCAACCACGATCTCTATATAATTAACACTTTCAGTCTACAAGGGTATGTAGACACCACTCCCCTCTCGTCGCTATGCATCTCCTAGATTAAATCTTGGGTGTTCGTAAGAATTTTTTTATTTTCATGCTTCGTTCCCCATCAACGACATCATGAGGTAGGTCTATGTGTAGATGTATATGCAGGAGTAGAACACAAAGTTGTTGTGGGCATTGATGTTCAAATTTCTTACTTACCTTGACTTATTTGGATTCGGCGGTATTGTGGGATGAAGCGGCTCAGACGAACCTTACATGTCCTCGCACATGAGACCAGTTCCATTGTTTGACATGCAACTTGTATTGCATAAAAGTGGCTTTGCGGGTGTCTGTCTCTCCCACTTTAGTTGAATATGATTTGATGAGCATGGTCCTTGTAGCAGGTTAAAAGGAAACTTGTATATCACTATTGTGGTTTTGTGTAGATAAGAATGGTTCTTATAGTTTGCCCTAGGAGCCACATAAAAAATTGCAACAACAAAGTAGAGGACGTCTTAACTTGTTTTTGTAGGGCATGTTGTGATGTGGTATGGCCAAAACGTGATGTGATATATGTTGATGTATGAGATGATCATGTTTTGTAATAGGTTCATGACTTGCATGTCGATGAGTAAGACAATTGATAGGAGCCATAGGGTTTCTTTAATTTATTGTAATTCTTAAATGCCATGTAATTGCTTTACTTTATCATTGTGCGCCAGTGATGATGGAGATCATGCTGGTGCTTTGGAGATGGAGATCAAAAGCACAAGATGATAATGGCCATATCATGTCACATATTTTGATTGCATGTGATGTTTATATTTTATGCATCTTATTTTGCTTAGGATGAAAGTAGCATTGTAAGATGACCCCCTCACAAAATTTCAAGAAAATGTGTTCTCCCTTAGTATGCACCGTTGCGAAAGTTCATCATTTCGAAGCACCTTGTGATTATCATGTGTGATAGACTCTACGTTCGCATATAATGAGTGTAAGCCCGTTTTACACATGTGGAATACTTGGGTTAAACTTGACGAGCCTAGCATGTACAACCATGGCATCGGCACACGGATGGGTTTACCTTCTTGCATTAGAACTCCACCAATGCCAAGACCACTTGCACCACATTCAATCTCAAATATCTTACCAAAATCAGGAAGTTAAAGCAATGGGGCTGATGTCAATCTCATTTTCAGTTCTTGGAAGGACTTGTCTTGGGCATCACCCCATTGGAATGGAGCGTCTTTCTTTGTTAACTCATTCATTGGTGCAGCAATGGTGCTGAAATCCTTCACGAACCGGCAGCAGAAACCTGCAAGTATGAGGAAGCTATGTACTTGGCTCACATTTTGTGGAGGCATCCACTCACAAATAGCCTTGATCTTCTCTTCATCGACCTCCACACCTTTTGCTGAAACAACAAAGCCAAGAAACACAACCTTGTTTGTGCAAAATGTGCACTTCTCCATGTTAGCATACAACTTTTCCTCCCATAGGACAGCAAGCACACATTATATATGTCCAACATGATCCTCCAACGTTTTGCTATAAATCAATATGTCATCAAAGTAAACCACTACAAACTTGCCGATAAAGGATCTAAGCACATGATTCATCAATCTCATGAAAGTACTAGGTGCATCCGTTAATCCAAAAGGCATAACCAACCATTCATACAAGCCAAATTTTGTCTTAAATGCAGTTTTCCATTCGTCACCCTCTTTCATTATTATCTGGTGGTAACCACTTCGCAAATAAATTTTGGAAAATATGGTGGAGCCACAAAGTTCATCATGCAATTTCATCGAGCCTAGGAATAGGGTGGCGATATCTCACAGTTATGGTGTTAACGGACCTACAATCAGTGCACATCGCATGGTACCGTCTTTCTTTGAAACTAAAAGAATGGGAATGGCACAAGGAGAAGGACTTTCCCTTACATACCCTTTGTTAAGAAGATCTTCTACTTGCCTCTAAATTTCCTTCGTCTCCTCTGGGTTTGCTCGATACGGTGGTCGGTTTGGTAGTGGGGCGCCCGGAACCAAGCCGATTTGGTTCTCAATGCTCCGCTTCAGTGGCAAACAAGGTGGTACCTCCTTGGGAAACACATCCTCATACTCCTGCAAAAGATCAAAGACAACACTAGGAAGAGTTGCGGGTAAGTCGTTAGCAGCCAATAAAGTTTCCTTGTACATGAGTACAAAGAATGGAGTATTAGGTTCTCTCAATTCCCGCATATCCCTTTTCCTAGCCATCATAACTAATCCCTTTTTTTCCCGGGGCTTGGTCATATTTTGCTGTGGAGCTTTTGGCTGTGGAAAAACTGCCTCACTATGTTGGTGTCTCACTCATTGTGTATGATCACTCTCTCACTTTTTCTTTCCTTTTCTTTTCATCTCATCAAGATAGACTTCCTCGGCTGTCATGGGCAGCCAAGTGAAATTTTCTCCTCTATCGACAAAACATAAGCGATTCACATGCCCGCTGATTTTCACATCACGGTCATGCAACCACGGTCGCCCAAGAAGCAAGTGACAAGCGTGCATCGGAACCACATCACACTCAACATCATCCTGATATGTCCCTACTGAAATTAGTATTTGCACGCTGCTAATCACCTTAATTGCGCCACAATCATTCAGCCATTGTATGCGGTATGGGTGTGGGTGACATTTTATTTGCAATTGAAGCTTCTCGACCATCTCCGTAATTGCAATATTGTTGCAACTTCCACTATCAATAATCACTCGACATATCTTGGAGTTGATAAGGCAACGGGTGTGGAAAAGATTATGCCGATGCCCCTTTTCCTCCTCCACAACCTGGGTGTTAAGTGAACGACATACAACCAAAGCTTCTCCAGCAAGTTCCTCATGAGATAAAATAGTTCATCCTAATTCCCAACCTTGCTCCTCTTCCACTTCATCATTGCCTCCTTCAGGGTCACTTTCAGACTCCCATTCACATCGTTCATTGATGATCATAGTTTGTTTGCTTGGACATTCCGAAGAAATATGACCTCTTCCTTTGCACTTGTGTCATTGATTGTTGCTGCTGCGTGTAGAACTCTTTTCTGGAGGTGGAGCAGAGGATACTTAGGCTGCTGCGTTTAGAACTCTTCCTTTGCACTTCCTATTCATGTGTGTCTCTCCCAAAAGGTGTGTACAGCAAGGATGATTGTGGTAATCTAAAAAGTAAAGACCCAAATCATACAAGACGCTCCAAGCAAAACACATATCATGTGGTGAATAAAAATATAGCCTCAAGTAAAGTTACCGATAGACGAAGACGAAGAGGGGATGCCTTTCGGGGCATTCCCAAGCTTAGGCTTTTGGTTGTCCTTGAATTTTACCTTGGGGTGCCATGGGCATCCACAAGCTTAGGCTCTTGCCACTCCTTGTTCCAAAATCCATCAAATCTTTACCCGAAAACTTGAAAACTTCACAACACAAAACTCAGCAGAAAATCTCATGAGCTCCGTTAGTGTAAGAAAACAAAACACCACCTTAAGGTACTGTAATGAACTCATTCTTTATTTATATTGGTGTTAAACCAACTGTATTCCAACTTCTCTATGGTTCATACCCCCCGATACTAGCCATAGATATCATCAAAATAAGCAAACAACACACGAAAACAGAATCTGTCAAAAACAGAACATTCTGTAGCAATCTGGAGGTTTCGAATACTTATGTAACTCCAAAAATTCTGAAAAATTAGGACGACCTAAATAATTCGTATATAGATCTACTATAGTTCGAATTGGTATTTTATAGCTCTCTGGTAAAAAAGGAAAATTATTTTTGTGAGCGCATACTTTCTGTTTTTATCAGCAAGATCAAACAACAATCACCCAAGCAGATCCTAAAGGTTTTACTTGGCACAAACTGTAACATCTGAAATTTTCAAAATGGAATGTTATACACATGACATCATATTGCATATCATATTTTATAGCATTTTGTTTTGCGATCCTAAAAATCCTAAGCAACTCAAGGACCCACGGAGGGAGTTGGGGATTTCACGATTTTCATATTTGAATTTTCTCAAATATTGAAACGGGGATCATTTTGGTTTTAATTATTTTTCTATCTGAAAATATTTCATGTTAAAATATATGAGAGGTGATAATATGCTTCTCCAAAGTAATTGAAATATTGGAGGAAAATTATTAAAATCAAATAAATTATTTTATAGTGATTCTATCGCTATTTTATTTGAACTAGAAAAATATGCATTTTTCATAATTGCATTTTTAGGCCAAGAAAATGTTCACTTTGTTCTAAATATTCTATTTAGACCGCAAAAATTTTCTTTGGTATTTTTAGATTTTTATTTTATTTTCTTGCATTTTTCCGGCGAAATCTGTTTTAAAAAAAAGTCAACCGACCTAACGGGCCGTAACCGACCCGGACTCCCGCCGGGGGCAGGCTTTATAAGCCGGCCACCACGAGGCCTTAGCCCACCAAGCCGCCGCCCCTCCCGAAACCTAACCCTAGCTGCCGACCGCCGCAGCCGCCAGTTGCCGCCGCCGCCTCGCCGCCGACCGTTGCCGGAGTTTCACCGGAGTTGCCGTGGTATTTTCGGGTTTTTTAGGTAAATCCTTGATCTAGATTTAGATCCGGTTTTTTTAGTTTCCCCGATTTATTTTATTAGATCGGTTTTTCGTCGGTTTGTTTATTTAGCGGACATTCGTCCGTACGTTCATTTTAACGAACGTTGTTCGTCGTTTAGGTTCAGACGGTGAACGTCTGTTCGTTAGTCTTTTCTTTTTATTTTATTTTGGGCCAGGGACCTATCCGCGATTATCTTTATTGCAGATTAGCCCCTGATCTTCAAACGCTCGCCGTTTCTTAACCGTTTGTCCAAATCTAGTGAAACCAACGCCAAAATCTTCGTCTCGAAGCCCTATTTCTATTTAATCAACTTGAAAAAGGTTTTTGTAATTTTAAAATTTGGTTTCAAGCAGATTTTATTTCTAAGTTCTTTTGACCGTAGTTTTGTACCGTAGCATCAATTCGATTGTTTCTTTTTGCAGATCGAATATCTTTAGTTGAGTTTTTTAGATTCAATCTTCTTATTCGATATTTACCCATGCATATATGCTTGAGTGCTTATGTATGCTATTGTTTGTTTGCGATAGAATTCCTGGAGTGCGCAACGTGCTACTACGAGTCACTAGGTTTTGCGGATCATCAACAAGGCAAGTAACACTTTGATCATATCCCTTTTACCCAGTTTTTATGCATTAGTTTCAACCCTCAAACATTGCATGAGTAGGATCTCTTAACTTGTGGGTTTGGGAAGTAGATGATGAGGTAGAACCTATTACCCTTTTTATTATCAAACCCTGGGAGTTACTTCTGTGTTATGCTACTTATTTCCATGCTATGCTCGTAGACGTGGATTGGGTTTGAGAGTATCCATGAAAGATGTGAGATTATTAATTAATGGTTTACTTAAGGTGGCTACTTAAACACACATCTGAGTGGATTGGTTGCGGGCACCTGGGGATATACCAGTGATGTCCTTTTTGGTTCGCCACCCAGGCTCAAAGGGATCATAAGATTATTCATGCTAGAAACTTCTGTGTGCATCCACAAGACATTATGGGCTCTAACATAGTTGAGTAAGTTGTGGGAAACCTTTCCATGATGGGCTAGCAGATGTAGGGGATTGTAGGTGTACCGGCCTATCTATCAGTTAAGGGGACCTCTTCGGAAAGACTGTGTCTTGGTCATCCGTTTCTCAAACACCATGCAGTGCGAGAAATACAATGGAGGAAATTGAGTCTTGTGGGGAAAAGTGCACAAACCTCTGTAGAGTGTACAAACTAATCATGGTTAGTCGTGTCCCCGGTTATGGACATCTTGAGTATCTGGTTGTTGGATTATCATGTGGATCTCATCACCCTAAATTAATTTGCTGGGATGTTAATAACTTTTAGTTGGCATTGAGATGAGGTTACCATTATCAATGTTTTTCAACCAACTTTGTAGTTAAATAAAATATATTCCATTGTTGTAGGGAAAATTTGGCTTTTCGCAAAAACATATTAACCATAGAGCCTCCACCAGCCATATATGCATGTAGTGATAGCATTTACTTGTTCATTGCTCTACTGTGCTATCTAGCCAGCATATTCCATGTGCTGACCTGTTTCGGGCAGCAACATATCATATTGCAGACTTTTCAGACGAAGAGTAAGGTGCGCTAGGTCATTTGTCGTGCACTCATCTATGTCGTTGGAGTTGACGAACTTACTTTATCTTCCAAGCCTTCCGTTGTTATCTTACTTAGATGGCCTTAAGCCATATTTTTTGTAATAAGTTCTCTTTTGAGACATTCAATGTAATAAGTGTGTGCTTGCTACTTTGTTATAAATCCTTCAAGTACTGTGTGTGTCAGCATTACCGATCCAGGGATGACACTTATGCACAGAGACTTGATCCATTCGGGTCGGGTCGCTACAAGATGGTATCAGAGCACACGCTGAAT
Source organism: Triticum aestivum (assembly GCF_018294505.1). Classification (NCBI taxonomy): domain Eukaryota; kingdom Viridiplantae; phylum Streptophyta; class Magnoliopsida; order Poales; family Poaceae; genus Triticum; species Triticum aestivum. The sequence continues at coordinate 396,064,516 of NC_057812.1, read as the reverse complement.
GTAGGACACAACCACTAAGATGAGCCATAGGTCACTCTTCTCTACTCATTTCTGACTCCTCTCCATTTTCTACTATATAGGATGGTGAACACGAGGAATAAGTTTACACAGCCGGATGAAGACACACCTTTTGGATGACACTTGAAGGAAGTCACTAGGTACTTGAACATTGGAATACCAAGCTTCACCGGGACCAACACCGCCACACTACCAGAAGAGGAGCGTTGGATGATTCGAGTTCAAGTTCCAGGAAGGACATTCATACCAGTAACTGAGCCCATAGAGTTTTCCTTTGATGCACCAACCTGGAGTCTAGGAAAGAGCATGGCAACCCACATCGCCGTGGGACGCATCGGCGAAGTTTATCACAAGGAGCTTAAGGACACTATCTACTAGATATGTGGGCGCCGAGATGAGCAATGGGAGATGATCAGCACTAGGAAGGACAGGTCCATTGCAACCTTCATCCAGGAGTTAAATCTTCACATTCGCCGCCAGTAGAACCAGATGTGCGCAAGCATGATAGATCTAAAGAATTTGATGACTAGGAACATGGAGCTGGAAGAGGAACTCAAGTGTACACACGACAGATACGAGGAGGACATCACCATACTAGTGGAGAAGAATGACGACCTGACAAGGAAGCTAGGAGTATTCATGGGAGACCCTGCGCCAGGAGGAGATGATGACCACCCCAAGGACTACATCATCATCGGCGACACCGACTTCGACCCCAATGATGGTGATTACGAAGAAGAAGCTGGAGCAGATATCATGGAGTCTTCTACCGATCAAAATTTCTAGTAGACCACAATATTATTAGTAGTATTCCCCCATGTATATATTAGTAGTCCGAGCACTGTAAGGATAGTTAGATCGATTGTATGCCCTTACTTGATATTGTTTTGGAGTGATATTTATTGTGTTTGTCTCATGTGCATATGGTTAGTGCTTTCTCACTAGACCTCATTCTATTCTAATCTCTCCCCTCTAAACCCATCAGATGCCTCCGAGACGTGACCCCGGATTCGCCTTCTCACCAGAGCTCACTCAGTTAATCCAGCAGCAGAATACACTGATGCAGTTGCTAGTTCAGAATCAAGGCACCAACAACAATAATAACAACAACCCACCGCCACCACCTCCAGTTGACAACTTAGCCCGTTTTCTGAGGTTACAACCGCCGGTGTTTTCTAGTAGCACCGAGCCCATAGTTGCGGATGATTGGCTATGCAGGATTGGAAGGGAGTTAACCACTGTCGGTTGCACAGATGCTGAGAAGGTGCATTTTGCCGCACACCAACTGGATGGACCTGCAACCGCACTGCTCATGTTGCAACCAGAGCTATGAGTATGAAGAAGCGTGAGTTTCACAACTCACGCCAGGGCAACCGTACTATAGGGCAGTACGTGGAGGAGTTTAGCAAGCTAGCTCAAATTGCCCCGGATGACGTGGCCACCGATGCCGCGAAACAGGAGAAGTTTGTGGAAGGGCTGAATGATGAGATGAGTATGCAGTTGATGGTGGCAACATTCAACAACTACTAGGAGTTGGTAGATAAAACTCTTATGATTGAAGGGAAGTAGCAGCAGATTGAGAGCCGCAAGAGGAAGTATAGACAAGGGAAGTACAATTCAGGAGCTCAGCAGGAACCATGTTTCACCCCGAACCCGGGAGGATTTACCCATAACCATGGAGGCCATAACCACAATGGAGGAATTCTGCATAACCACAATGGCTCTAGGAATGGAAATGGGAGTGGAGCAAGCAGTCATAACTGCTCTAACCCAAGCATACCCGCCAAGAAGGACCAAATATACGTTACTTGTTTCAAGTGCGGGAAGACTGGGCACTATGCCAATGAGTGCCCTGAACTCAAGAATGGAAATGGCAATGGAAGCTCTGGAGGGAAGCCCAACCCTTTCAATAAGAGATGAGTGAACCACGTGAACGTGGAGGAGGTTGAGGAGCAGCCAGATGAAGTTATCGGTAAGTTTTTGGTTAAGTCATTTACTGTGATAGTTCTTTTTGATACTGGTGCATCGCAATCATACATATCAAGGGGATTCGTGGATAAGTATAAGTTTCCCACCAAAGTTCTTAAGACACCTATGTTAGTAAGCTCACCCGGAGCAGAGTATATGGCAAGCAGTGGAAGTTTTCAGATGCCATTGACCATAGTAGGCATGTTTTTCCCTCAGACTTGATAATTTTGGAATCACAAGGATTGGATGTGACACTCAGTATGGATTGGCTATCGAAGTATGGAGGAAACCTTGATTGCACCAGTAGGTCAATTATACTCACCACACCGGAGGGAAAAAAGATTAAGTATGTATCCATGCATACTCCTAAGAGTACTCATGTAAATCCCCTCACGGGCGTTGTTCAGGAAGAAGTGCCTGTAGTAAAGGATTGCCCAGATGTATTTCTAGAGGAACTACCAGGCATGCCCCCGGATCGAGACATTGAGTTTTTGATAGAGTTATTGCCAGGCACCGGACCAATATCAAAGAGACCATACCGGATGCCCACAAATGGTCTGGAGGAGATTAAGAAACAGATTAAGGAGTTATTGGAGAAATGTTACATTCAATGAAGTTCGTCACCATGGGGAGCCCTAGTGCTCTTGGTTGAGAAGAAGGATAAATCTCCGAGAATGGTTGTTGATTATCATGCATTGAATGAAGTGACGATCAAGAACAAGTACCCACTGCAGATGATCAATGATTTGTTTGACCAGCTGCAAGGAGCTAAAGTCTTTTCCAAGATCGATCTTCGATCAGGATACCACCAGCTGAAGATTCGAGAACAGGATATACCTAAGACAGCTTTCACCACCAGGTACGGGCTGTATGAGTATATGGTTATGTCATTCAGATTGACTAACTCCCCTGCCTATTTCATGAGTATGATGAACAAGGTGTTCATGGAATTCTTGGATAAGTTTGTTGTGGTGTTCATTGATGACATTTTGGTGTACTCAAAGAATGAAGAGGAGCATAAGGAGCATTTGCGTTTAGTTCTCGAGAAGCTCAGTGAACATCAGTTATATGTCAAGTTCAGCAAGTGTGAGTTTTGGTTGAAGGAAGTTGGATTCCTTGGACATGTTATATCAGGAGAAGGTATAGCAGTAGACCCTACTAAGGTTCAGTCAGTCACTGAGTGGTTGGCACCCACCTCAGTTGGAGAGATCTGCAGTTTTCTAGGACTCACGAGATATTATCGGAGACTCATTGACAATTCCTCTAAGATTACAAAGCCCATGACAGAGCTATTGAAGAAGGACACCAAGTTTAAATGGACATATGAATGTGAGGCAAGTTTTCAGGATTTGAAGAAACGTTTGACTACAGCCCCGGTGCTGATTCTGCCAGATATACGCAAGGATTTCCAAGTGTATTGCGATGTGTCTCGCTTAGAACTTGGAAGTGTACTCATGCAAGACGGAAGAGTTGTTTCATATGCCTCACGACGGCTTCGACCGCATGAATTGAATTATGCCACGCATGATTTGGAGTTAGCATCCGTAGTGCATGCACTCAAAACCTGGAGACATTTTCTTATTGGAAACCATTGTGATGTGTATACGGATCATAAGAGTTTGAAGTACATTTTCACAAAGAAGGGGTTGAATCTCAGGCAAAGGAGATGGTTGGAGCTCATAAAGGATTATGATATGAAGTTGCACTATCATCCAGGCAAGGCCAATGTCGTAGTAGACGCTCTAAGCTGGAAGAGTTATGCCAATACCCTAGTGAGCGGAGGATTGCCAAAGGAGTTAGCTGAAGATCTCAAGGAGCTTCCTTTGGAGATAGTCCCTAGAGGTTTTGTTGCAACAATGGAAGTTCAGTCGACATTATTGGGAAAAATTAGAGAAGCTCAGAAGGATGATAAGGAAATTGTTGAGACAAAGAAGAAGATGAGCAAAGGAAAGGCCAGAGGTTTTCGTGAGGATGAGCACGACACCTTGTGGTTTGAGGACCGTGTTTACGTGCCCAATAATGCAAAAATCAAGAAGTTGATACTTTAGGAAGCTCACGACTTGCTATACTCGATACACCCCAGAAACACCAAGATTTATTTGGATTTGAAGGAGCATTTTTGGTGGACAGGTATGAAGGACATTGCCGAGTGTGTAGCTGTATGTGATGTATGTCAGAGAGTGAAGGCAGAACATCAGAAGCCAGCAGTATTACTGCAGCCTATGCCGATACCCGAATGTAAGTGGGATAAGCTTGGCATGGATTTTATCACCGGATTACCCAGGACCCGATCGGGATACGATTCTATTTGGGTAGTAGTGGATCGCTTAACCAAAGTGGCTCACTTTATCCCAGCGAAAACCACCTATACCAATGCGAAATTAGCCAAGATATACATGACCAAGATTGTATGTCTGCATGGAGTTCCGAGGACTACTGTATCAGATATAGGAACCCAGTTTACTTCAAAGTTTTGGCACCAGCTGCACCATACTCTGGGCACCAGGCTAGAGTTCAGTACAACTTTTCATCGGGAGACAGATGGACAGACTGAGAGAGTCAATCAGATTCTGGAAGATATGTTGAGAGCTTGTGCGCTTGATTATGGTTCTAGTTCGGATGATAATTTGCCCTACGCAGAGTTCTCTTACAACAACAGTTATCAAGCTAGCCTAAAGATGGACCCCTTTGAAGCTTCGTATGGAAGAAGGTGCAGGATGCCGTTGATGTGGGATGAAGTTGGAGACCGTCAGTTGTTTGGACTAGATTTGATCAAAGATTCAGAAGAGAAGGTTAAGTTGATCCGAGACAGACTGAAGGTAGCTCAGTCCTGGCAGAAAAGTTATGCGGACTCAAAATACAAGGAGGTAGTCTACAAAATCAGAGACAGAGCATATCTTTGTGTGTCACCCCTGCGCGGAGTTAAACGTTTTGGAGTTAAGGGAAAGCTAGCCCCAAGATTCGTAGGACCATACCAAGTTTTGGAACGTATGGGAGAAGTTGCCTATAAGTTGGAGTTATCCGAATGACTGTCAGGAGTTCATGATGTGTTTCACGTTTCCCAGTTGAAGAAGTGTCATGCAGAGATGACCGATATTCCTCTGAGAGATACAGTGCCCCTAGAAGCAATTAAGTTGGATAGTGATCTGACCTATGAGGAGAAACCTGTCAAGATTCTCGAGTTTGCTAGCCGAGTTACACGCAGCAAGGTTATCAAGTTTTGCAAAGTTCGGTCGAGCCACCATACCGAGGATGAAGCCACCAGGGAACGAGAGGATGATCGATGGAAAGATCACCCACACCTATTCTCTAGCCAACCCGAATCTCGAGGGCGAGATTCATCTTAAGGGGGGAAGGTTTGTAAGATCCTGAATTTTCAATTTGGAATGTTATGCACAGGACATTATACTGCATATAATATTTTATAGAATTTTGTTTTGCGATCCTAAAAATCCTAAGCAACTCAACGACCCACGGAGAGAGTTAGGGATTTCACGATTTTCATATTTGAATTTTCTCAAATATTGAAACGGGGATCATTTTGGTTTTAATTATTTTTCTCTCCGAAAATATTTCATATTAAAATATATGAGAGGAGATAATATGACTTCTTTAAAGTAATTGAAATATTGGAGGAAAATATTAAAATCAAATAAATTATTTTATTGAGTCTTTATCGCTATTTTATTTGAATTAGAAAAGTATGCATTTCTAGGCCAAGAAAATGTTCAATTTGTTCTAAATATTCTATTTAGATGGCGAAAATTTGCTTTGGTATTTTTAGGTTTTTATTTTATTTTCTAGGATTTTTCTGGCAAAATCTGTTTAAAAAAAAGTCAACCGACCTAACGGGTCGTAACCGACCCGGACTCCCGCCAGGGGCAGGCTTTATAAGCCGGCCACCCCAAGGCCTCAGCCCACCAAGACGCCGCCCCGCCCGAACCCTAACACTAGCCGCCACCGCCGGAGTTTCGCCAGAGTTGCCGTGGTTTTTTCGGTTTTTTAGGTAAACCCTAGATCTAGATTTAGATCCGGTTTTTTTAGTTTCCCCGGTTTTTTTATTAAATCGGTTTTCCATCGGTTTGTTTATTTAGCGGACGTTCGTTTAATGAACATTGTTCATCGGTTAGGTTCAGACAGCGAACGTTCGTTCGTTAGTCTTTTCTTTTTATTTTATTTTCAGCCAGGGACCTATCCGCGATTATCTTTATCACAGATTAGCCCCTAGTTTTCAAACGTTCGTCGTTTCTTAACCATTTGTCCAAATCTAGTGAAACCAACGCCAAAATCTTTGTCTCGAAACCCTCTTTATGTTTAATCAACTTGAACAAGGTTTTGACAATTTTAAAATTTGGTTTCGAGAAGATTTGTTTTCGAAGTTCTTTTAACCATAGTTTCAGTTTCGTAGCTCGGATTCGATTGTTTCGTTTTGTAGATCGAATCTCTTCAGTTGAGTTTTTCAGATTCGATCTTCTTATTCGATATTTACTCGTGCATCTATGCTTGAGTGCTTATGTATGCTATTGTTTGTTTGCGATAGAATTCCCGGAGTGCACATCGTGCTACTATGAGTCACTAGGTTTTGCGGATCATCAGCAAGGCAAGTAACACTTTGATCATATCCCTTTTACCCATTTTTATGCATTAGTTTCAACCCTCAAACATTGCATGTAACACCATGGTGCGACTATATCTCCCACGTGTCGAAGAACAACTTAGAGGCATAACCGCATTGTAAGCAATGTCGCAAGTGGGATGATCTTCACACAACCCATGTAATGAATAAGGAAAAGAGGTACATAGATGTCTTACACTCTCCACGTCACACAATAGAATAAATATCATTACATTTATCCAAATACAATCAAGGTCCAACTACGGAACCGAAATAAAGAACAACCCCAAATGCAACAAAGTCCCCGATCGCCCCAATTGGGCACCACTACTGATCGTCCGAAAAGGAAACGTAGTATCGTCCTGAGTCCTCATCAAACTCCCACTTGAGCTCAGTCGAATCTCCTGGAGCGGTATCACTGGTCCCTGCATCTAGTTTTGGAAGTAATCTGTGAGTCACGGGTACTCAGCAATCTCACACCCTCACAATCAAGACTATTTAGGCTTATAGGTAGTGTAAAAGGTATGAGGTGGAGCTGCAGCAAGCACTAGCATATATGGTGGCTAACATATGCAAATGAGAGCGAGAAGAGAAGGCAAAGGCACGATCGATAAACTATGATCAATAAGTGATCCTAGAACAACCTACGTTCAAGCATAACACGAGACTGTGTTCTCTTCCCGGACTCCGCCGAAAAGAGACCATCACGGCCACACACTCTGTTGATTCATTTTAATTAAGTTAAGTTTAAGGTTTTCTACAACCGTACATTAACAAATTCCCATCTGCCCATAATTGCGGGCACGGCTTTCGAAAGTTCCAATCCCTACAGGGGTGTCCCAACTTAGCCCATCACAAGCTCTCACGGTCAACGAAGGATATTCCTTCTCCCAAGACAACCCGATTAGACTCGAAATCCCGGTTACAAGATATCTCGACAATGGTAAAACTAAACCAGCAAAGCCACCCGAATGTGCCGACAAATCCCGATAGGAGCTGCACATATCTCGTTCTCAGGGCACAACAGATGAGACTAGCTACGAGTAAAACCAACCCTCAAGTTTCCCCGAGGTGGCCCCGCAGGCAGCTCAGTTTGGGCCAACACTCAGAGGAGCACTGGCCCGGGGGTTTAAAATAAAGATGACCCTTGAGTCCACGAAACCCAAGGGAAGAGGCTAGGTGGTGAATGGTAAAACCAATGTTGGGCATTGCTGGAAGAGTTTTATTCAAGGCGAACTGTCAAGGGGTTCCCATTATAACCCAACCGTGTAAGGAACGCAAAATCAAGGAACATAACACCAGTATGACGGAAACTAGGGCGGCAAGAGTGGAACAAAACACCAGGCATAAGGCCGAGCCTTCCACCCTTTACCAAGTGTATAGATGCATTAAAGTAGACAAGATATAATAGTGATATCCCAACAATAAACATGTTCCAACAAGGAACAAACTCCAATCTTCACCTGCAACTAGCAACGCTATAAGAGGGGCTGAGCAAAGCGGTAACATAGCCAAACAACGGTTTGCTAGGACAAGGTGGGTTAGAGGTTTGACATGGAAATATGGGAGGAATGATAATCAAGTGGTAGGTATCATAGCATAGGCATAGCAAAAGAGCGAGCATCTAGCAAGCAAAGATAGAAGTGATTTCGAGGGTATGGTCATCTTGCCTGCAAAGTTCTCCGAGTTGATGTTAGCTTGATCCTCGTAAGTGTACTCAATGGGCTCCTCGATCACGTACTCGTCTCCCGGCTCTACCCAAGCAAGAATACAAGAAAATGGAACCACAATCAACCACGTGCAATGCACAAACAACAAGATGCAAAACATGGCATGATATGCGGGATGTGAAATGCAATGCATATGCATGATTCGGAAAGGAAAGATTGAACCTGGCCTCAACATGGAAAACCAAGAGTGCCACTGGAAATATGAGTTGATTTCTGTCGAAATCAATATGAAGATCACTGGAATCGGATGCACGGTTTGCAAATGGCAAGCAAAATAAATATGGCACCGATCCGTGATTAACAGCACAAGGCCATCTAAATGCATCAAGAACAACAATCTACTGCACTCTAACATAGCAAATAAATACATGGCAGGTATCCACCCAAGATGCTTGACAAAAGATGAACACTGAGCTACAGCTAATTCACTCAATAGCAGGTCAAACAAGCATGGCACAAGTGCAAAAGATAACCGGTTACACACTTGGTGAAAATAACAACATGTCAGGAATTTAACATCAGGAAGCAATGTTTAGAGCAAGATAACATCATGCTACAGGAACATATCATGGCAAAGCAAAGCATGCCTTGAAGCTTCTCAAAGCATACAACAAAAGTCCCTTACTGACCATAAGCCAAAAGGGATCATAAAATACAATTGCATCCATGTGAACATAGCAACTTTCGTTAACAGATCCAGACTTAGTAGAAAACTGGAACATGGCAAAACAGATATCAAGTAGGCATGTTTACGAGCTCGATGCACTCACCACAAGGCATTGCATGAAAATCTAAGCATACACCCAGCAAGTAGACATGGCATAGAAGCTAAACATGGAAAGAACAACCTCATAGCATGCACGGATCAACTACAACAAGCTTGGCAAAATCGCTTAACATGTAAACAATCTGCCAGGAACATTTTATAGCAAAAGTAGAGCTCGATTGAGTCAAGATAGGGTGCTCCGTAATTGCAAACAAAGACATGGATTGATAGAGCACAACAATATCTACAAAACATCCTTACTGACCATGCTCAAAAGAGGCATGGATCACTCGGTAGCAACATGAATACATGGCATAAAAATATTGACAGGACAGACTTAGAAGATTTCTAAGTCCCTGAAATCAGCAACATCATGAGGGCTACTTTGCATGCTTGTGCTAGTCACCACAGAGATCACAAAAATACATGGCATACACCCCTGTAAAGATGGAATGGCATAATTCAAAACTCATGTAGTGCTCAAGTTCATAGGAGGCACGCAACAATCATGGCAAAAATGACAAATGTCCAATTGCTGATAATAATCTGAAACTAACATTGCATAGCCCTCTTGCCACAGCATTTAGGGCATCAAGATGAACTCAAATGAACATGGTGCAATGTAATGCAATGAAGTACTCGTCGAGACGAACAATTTGATATGCTACATGCCCAAAACGGAGCCACGGTTGATGAGTTATGACATGATGAAAATATGCAAAAATTACTGGGAGTGAGGGAAAAAGTCAACCCTCAGATCTAGGGTTCGTCGGCACGCGAACCGAGGCAGTGGCTGGAGTTGTCGCCGGAGACGATGAGGCGGCCGGGAATGAGGTGGTCCAGCGAGGGGGGTTGCCGGACTTGGTGGACGACAGCGGCGGCGCCGGGCGGAGAGGGGCGCGGCGGCCTCGTGCGTCGCGAAAGCCGAGGCATCGGCGGCGGTCGCCGGCATCTGGGAAGCGCAGTGGCGAGGCAGAGGGGCGAGCTCGCCGGCGAGAGGTGACACGAGCGGACGGGCGCCGGCGCTGCGGAGGCGCGGGCGCGCGAAGGCAGCGGCGGGCGCATGGGCCGGGAGGGCCCGATCCGGGCTCTCCGGGCCGGCGGCGGACGAACCACGGAGTGACACGTGGCGGCGGCGGGGCGGGGCAGAGCGGACACGTCCGGCGCGGCCCGGACGTGTCCGGCGCGCAGAGGGACGAGGGGAACTAGGGTTAGGGTAGAAATGACCCGAGATTTCAGGGAGGAGTGCCTTTTTATAGGTAGAGGGAGCTAGGAGGCTCCAAATTGAGCACAGTTTTCGGCCACGCGATCGTGATCGAACGACCTAGATGATGGAGGGGGTTTAGGTGGGTTTTGGGATACTTTGGAGGGGTGTTGGGCTGCAACACACATGAGGCCTTTTCGATTCCTCGGTTAACCGTTGGAGTATCAAGCGAAGTCCAAATGGCACGAAACTTGACTGGCGGTCTACCGGTAGTAAACCAAGGCCGCTTGGCAAGTCTAGGTCAAATCCTAAAACGTTTAATAGCCGCACACGAAAAGAGATAAAAGGGGGCACCGGAGGACATAGGAGTGCCGAAATGCAAAACGGACAACGGGGAAAATGCTCGAATGCATGAGACGAACACGTATGCAAATGTGATGCACATGATGACTTGATATGAGATGCATGACAAAGACAAAAGCAACAGGAAGACAAAAACCCACAACGTGGAAATATCATAACTTAGTGCCGAAAATGGCAATAGTTGGAATACCAATATGGCAGGTTACATACGGGGTGTTACAACACTCCACCACTACGAAAGGATCTCGTCCCGAGATCTAGGACTGGAAAAACTCCGGGTACTCAGAACGGAGGTGGTCCTCGCGTTCCCAGGTGGCTTCACGGTCGGAATGATGTGACCACTTGACTTTCAGTAATTTGATAGACTTGTTGCGAGTCTTGCGCTTAGTTTCTTCACGAATAGCAACGGGGTGCTCATGATAAGACAGGTCTTCTTGGAGATCAATCTCTTCAAAGTTGATGGTGCGGTCAGGAGTCTTGAAACACTTGCGGAGTTGAGACACGTGAAACATGTCGTGCACGTTTGCAAAGTTGGATGGAAGCTCAAGTTGATAGGCGAGATCGCCTCTTTTGCCAATGATCTTGAAAGGACCCACGTATCTAGGGGCAAGCTTCCCTTTGATACCGAAGCGATGAGTACCTTTAATTGGAGAGACACGGAGGTAGACATGGTCTCCAATCTCGAAAGCCAAGTCACGATGCTTGCTATCATAGTAACTTTTCTAGCGCGATTGCGCGGCTTTGAGATTTTCAAGAATGACTTTGCACAGTTCTTCAGCATCTGTGATCAAGTCATTTCCAAGAAGTTGGCATTCACCAATCTCTGACCAGTTAAGAGGAGTACGACACTTCCTACCATAGAGAACCTCGAATGGGGCCTTGCCCAAAATTGCTTGGAAGCTGTTGTTGTAGGAGAACTCGGCATATGGAAGACAATCTTCCCACTTCATACCGAAAGAGATGACATAAGCCCTGAGCATATCTTCAAGAATTTGATTTACTCGCTCGACTTGGCCACTGGTTTGAGGATGAAATGCTATGCTGAAGCGAATGTTGGTGCCCATGGCCTTCTGAAAAGAATCCCAGAACTAAGATGTGAAGATGCTTCCACGATCTGAAGATATCAACTGCGGAATGTCGTGGAGAGAGAAAATTCTAGAGGTATATAGCTCTGCCAACTGAGCTGCTGTGATAGATTCTTTGATAGGAAGGAAATGAGCCACTTTAGTGAGCTTGTCGATGACAACGAAGATAGCATCATTGCCACGCTTGGACTTTGGAAATCTAGTCACGAAGTCCATCTCAATATGGTCAAACTTCTATTCTGGAATGGCAAGAGGTTGGAGGAGACCAGCTGGTCGTTGGTTTTTTACTTTCACTCTTCAGCAGACATCACATTCATTCACGAACTGAGTAATCTCGCGCTTCATTTGAGTCCACCAATACGACTGCTTGAGGTCCTGGTACATCTTTGTACTTCCAGGGTGAATAGAGAGGAGTTAATTTTGAGCTTCGTTCATAATGACTTTACGAAGGTCACCTTTAGGAACAACAATGCGATCCTCGAAGGATAGATTATCCTTGTCATCAAGGCGATATCTCTTGTACTTGGGTTGACTCTTGGCAATCTCAATCTTCACCTTCTTAACCATAGCATCAAGAAGTTGAGCCTCACGAATCTGATCTTCCAAAGTAGGAGAGACTTGGAGGTTGGCAAGGAATCCTTGAGGAACAACTTGGAGATTAAGTTTGTGGAAAGATTCACAAAGCTCCGGTTAGTAAGGATTGAGAATCAAACTGTTGCAGTAAGCCTTCCTGCTCAATGTGTTAGCAATTACACTGGCCTTGCCTGGAGTATATTCGATACTCGGATTATACTCTTGAATCATTTAGACCCAACGAGCCTGCCTGAGGTTTAGGTTTGGCTGAGTGAAGATGTACTTGAGACTCTTATGATCAGTGAAGATGTCCAGTTTTCATCCCAACAACAAATGTCTCCATGTTAAAAGAGCATGGACGACTGCCGCCAACTCGAGGTCATGAGTGGGGTAGTTCTTTTCATTGGGCTTCAACTGGCGAGAGGTATAGGCCACAACTTTCTTCTCTTGCATCAGCGCTGCACCGAGACCTTGAAGGGAAGCATCACAGGAGACTTCAAACGGTTTGGATTCATCAGGAGGAGTCAGAACTGGAGCAGTGACTAACTTCTCTTTGAGGGTGTTGAAAGCGATGTCACATTCAGGCGACCAGACATACTTCACATGCTTCTGGAGAAGGTTGGAAAGAGGCTTCGCGATCTTAGAGAAGTTCTCAATGAACCTTCGACAATAGCTTGTGAGCCCAAGGAAGCCGCGGAGTTGCTTCACATTCTGAGGTGGTTCCCAATTCACAATTGCAGACACCTTCTCAGGATTAAAAGTTATGCCCTTGGCGGAGATGATATGCCCAAGGTAGAGAACCTCATCGAGCCAAAACTCGCACTTTGAAAACTTCGCATGGAACTAATGTTCTCTGAGTTTATCCAGCACCAATCTCAAGTGCTTGGCATGATCCTCCTTGTTCTTGGAAAAGACCAAAATGTCATCGAGGTAGACCAAGACGAAGTCATTTGTGTAGGTGTTGAAGATGAAGTTCATCATGCGAGAGAATGTTGGAGGGGCGTTGACAAGGCCGAAAGACATGACAGTGTATTCATATGAACCATAGCTTGTTCTGAATGCTGTCTTAGGGATATCTTCTACACGAATGTGAATCTGATGATAACCCATGCGGAGGTCAAGCTTGGAGAATACTTGAGCACCTTTGAGTTGTTCGAAAAGCTCATTGATGTTGGGAAGTGGGTACTTGTTCTTTATGGTCTTCTTGTTCAATGGACGGTAGTCGACACAAAGTCGGTCCATTCCATCCTTCTTCTTGACGAAAAGAACACCATAAACCAATTGAGAAGAACTTGGTCGGATGAGACCCATACGCTCTTGAATATCGAGTTACTTCTTCAGCTCCTTCAACTCTTCAGGTCCAAGCTTGTAAGGACATTTGCATACAGGTTCCGTGCTAGGCTCAAGATCCATGATGAATTCAACTGGCCGGTGCGGAGGCATTCCTGGAAGCTCTTCTGGAAAGACGTCTTGATACTCACAAACGACTGGAATCTGAGAAATGGCATCCAGCTCGCTCTTCTCGTTGAGAGAAAACTGTCGGATGGTATTATCATGAGCGGCAAAGACGATTACATCCTCAGACGAATGTCTCAATTGAATCTGCCTAGCAGCACAATCAAGCTGCGCCTTGTGCTTAGAAAGCCAGTCCATTCCGAGAATAAGATCAATATCCGAGTTACCAAGGACCATTGGAGAAGCCAGAAACTTGAAGTCGCCCATCATGATAGAAATACCGGGACCATCATGCTAGAACTCAAACGCTTAGCCGGAGAAACAACTTGCAATGCTTTAGGTAATGCCTTAGTGCCAAAGTTGTGCTCCGATGCTGACATGATAGAATGTGATGCACCAGAGTCAAAAAGAACTTTTGCAGGAACATCGTTAACAGGAAGGTTACCCATAATCACATCTGACGAGTCCTCTGCCTAAGCTGTGTTCATCATGTTGACCTTGGCATGCTTGGGATTATGATTGACCACAGTACTAGCAGATCTCACAGGAGGAGGAGGTGGAATACGCCTTTGATTGAAGCATTTGTTGGCATAGTGACCCTTCTGCTGACACTTGTTGCATGTGACCTCTGAGAGCGGACAGTGATACGGAGCACTTGATCTTGGAGCATGAGACGAAGTCTTGTTCTGAAAGCCTGGGTTGGGTGGGTGGGAAGATCCATTGCCACCTTTGCTCTTCTGTTGATAAGGCTGATGGAACAGAGGAGGAGGAGGCAACCAATACTTTTGCTGCTTAGTTGCCACTTGAGTTGAGGAAGAAGGAGTTGCATCCCTGACTCGCTTCTTGGAAGCATCGCACTTGAGCTGAGCAGTCTCTTGTTTCAGTGCCATGTTGTAAAACTCATCGTACTTCTGCGTCTCAAAAAGCACAAGAGCTAGTTGGAGATCTTCTCTGAGGCCACCTCTGAACTGATAAATCATGTTCTTCTCGTCAGGGACGTCTTGCTTAGCGAAACGAGTGAGCTTCTGGAACATGATGTTATACTGGTAAACTGACAAGCTGCCTTGCTTCAGATTGGGGAACTCCTCATGCTTGCTCTCAACAACACTCTGAGGAATGTGGTGAGCTTTGAAGTCTTGACGGAATTCATCCCAGGTAATCACACGACCTCCTCTGGAATCTCTGTATTGCTGATACCACTTTGCAGCTTGGTCTTTGAGTTGGAACGAGGCAAACTTGACAAAGTCCTCAGGCCTGACGTTGCTGCACTCGAAATGCTTGCAGATATCCACGAGCCAATCATCAGCGTCTGTTGCCTCGACACAGTTACTGAAGGTCTTTGGCTGGTTTGCGAGGAACTGGTTGAGTGTAGCAAACTGATTCTGATTGTTGCCATGGCCTTGATTTCCTTGGTTGCGCTCTTGCAAGAGTTGCATGATCAGCTGCGTGTTGGCATTGGTAGCGGCCATCACAGCTTGCCATGCCTCCGGAGGTGGAGGTGGTGGCGGCGGTTCAGGATTCTGACGCGTTGGAGGAGCCATCCTGAAGAGGGTGACATCCGTTAGCATCTTGACAGACATATATTCAAGCTGAATCAAATGGATCGAAATTGCAACATATAGTCTTAACATCCGAACAAAATGAACGAATGAATTCCAATTGAAATGGTCACACTTCCATAAATTGAGAAGCCACTTAGATAGAGGTAGAAGAATAAAACAACAAGGTACGGACAAGAACAAATACTTGGTGAGGATTACCCAATCACAAACCAAATATCCGCGGAAGAAATACTAGAGCTACAAGAATTCCCACCTATGAAACTCCCGAAATTTTCCCGGTTATGCAATCAGGTGTTGGGGATACAGGGGAAGCATAATATCTCACCCAAAGCTAGCAAATCCTACATCCAGCTGTATCCATCCTTCAACACATAACCAAGAAACCTTCGGAAATCATTTACCTCAACCTTCGAAAAGCATCCGTTATACGAGTTATGGCAATACTCCCGAACTCCCGCCCCAGTACTGGGTGGCGTCGAGGTTATCTCACCAACAACTGCATAAAAGAGATTTTCGATGTCGGCGAAACTCAGGTATTCCAGAATTGCAACGATAAAATTGTGACGACAACACCTCGGAGCTCAACTCCCCGGGACACTGCCACAACCCCTAAATGTCAGGAGGCACCAAGAACAATGTTCTCGTCACAAAACCATCGGAACGATTCCAAGATACCCGCGTGATCCTAAATTTTTTTAGTGAAATTTGAGAAGAGAAGAGTCAAAACTCTACGTCAGGATGCCTCACCAGAGCGACGAAGGGACTGAGGAGTAAAAAGAATCCTACTCTCCGATATATATAATCCTAAATGACTCAAAAAAAATTCTAGACTCAACAACGCCAGCGATTCGATCAAGCAGGGGGCTCCTAAGTCGGGGAAGGCTCTGATTACCAACTTATAACGCCCACGATGCGGATATATCTCCCACGTGTCGAAGCACGACTTAGAGGCATAACCGCATTATAAGCAATGTCGCAAGTGGGGTAATCTTCACACAACCCATGTAATGAATAAGGAAAAGAGGTACATAGATGGCTTACACTCACCACGTCACACGATAGCATAAATATCATTACATTCATCAAGATACAATCAAGGTCTGACTACGGAACCAAAATAAAGAACAACCCCAAATGCAACAAAGTCCCCGATCGCCCCAACTGGGCACCACTACTGATCGTTTGGAAAGGAAACGTAGTATCGTCCTGAGTCCTCATCGAACTCCCACTTGAGCTCAGTCGAATCTCCTGGAGCGGTATCATCGGTCCCTGCATCTGGTTTTGGAAGTAATCTGTGAGTCACGGGGACTCAGCAATCTCACACCCTCGCGATCAAGACTATTTAAGCTTATAGGTAGGGTAAAAGGTATGAGGTGGAGCTGCAGCAAACGCTAGCATATATGGTGGCTAACATACGCAAATGAGAGCGAGAAGAGAAGGCAAAGGCACGGTCGATAAACTATGATCAAGAAGTGATCCTAGAACAACCTACGTTCAAGCATAACACGAGACCGTGTTCTCTTCCCGGACTCCGCCGAAAAGAGACCATCACGGCCACACACTCTGTTGATTCATTTTAATTAAGTTAAGTTTAAGGTTTTCTACAACCGGACATTAACAAATTCCCATCTGCCCATAACCGTGGGCACGGCTTTCGAAAGTTCAAATCCCTGCAGGCGTGTCCCAACTTAGCCCATCACAAGCTCTCACGGTTAACGAAGGATATTCCTTCTCCCAAGACAACCCGATCAGACTCGGAATCCCGGTTACAAGACATCTCGACAATGGTAAAACTAAACCAGCAAAGCCACCCGAATGTGCCGACAAATCCCGATAGGAGCTGCACATATCTCGTTCTCAGGGCACAACGGATGAGACTAGCTACGAGTAAAACCAACCCTCAAGTTTCCCCGAGGTGGCCCCGCAGGCAGCTCAGTTTGGGCCAACACTCAGAGGAGCACTGGCCCGGGGGTTTAAAATAAAGATGACCCTTGAGTTCGCGAAACCCAAGGGAAAAGGCTAGGTGGCGAATGGTAAAACCAAGGTTGGGCATTGCTGGAGGAGTTTTATTCAAGGCGAACTGTCAAGGGGTTCCCATTATAACCCAACCGTGTAAGGAACGCAAAATCAAGGAACATAACACCGGTATGACGGAAACTAGGGCGGCAAGAGTGGAACAAAACACCAGGCATAAGGCCGAGCCTTCCACCCTTTACCAAGTATATAGATGCATTAAAATAGACAAGATATAATAATGATATCCCAACAATAAACATGTTCCAACAAGGAACAAACTCCAATCTTCACCTGCAACTAGCAACGCTATAAGAGGGGCTGAGCAAAGCGGTAACATAGCCAAACAACGGTTTGCTAGGACAAGGTGGGTTAGAGGTTTGACATGGCAATATGGGAGGCATGATAAGAAAGTGGTAGGTATCGTAGCATAGGCATAGCAAAAGAGCGAGCATCTAGCAAGCAAAGATAGAAGTGATTTCGAGGGTATGGTCATCTTGCCTGCAAAGTTCTCCGAGTTGACGTTAGCTTGATCCTCGTAAGCGTACTCAACGGGATCCTCGATCGCTTACTCGTCTCCCGGCTCTACCCAAGCAAGAACACAAGCAAAGTGGACCACAATCAACCACGTGCAATGCACAAACAACATGATGCAAAACATGGCATGATATGCGGGATGTGAAATGCAATGCATATGCATGATTCGGAAAGGAAAGATTGAACCTGGCCTCAACTTGGAAAACCAAGATTGCCACTAGAAAGATGAGTTTATTTCGGTCGAAATCGATATAAAGATCACCGGAATCGGATGCACGGTTTGCAAATGGCAAGCAAAACAAATATGGCACCGATCTGCGATTAACAGCACGAGGCCATCTAAATGCATCAAGAACAACAATCGACTGCGCTCCAACATAGCAGCAAAATACATGGCAGAGATCCACTCAAGATGCTTGACAAAAGATGAACGCTGAGCTACGGCTAATTCACTCAATAGCAGGTTCAAACAAGCATGGTAAAAGTGCAAAAGATAACAGGTTACAGACTTAGTGAAAATAACAACATGTCAGGAATTTAACATCAGGAAGCAATGTTTAGAGCAAGATAACAACATGCTACAGGAACATATCATGGCAAATAAAAGCATGGCATGAAGCTACTCAAAGCATACAACAAAAGTCCCTTACTGACCATAAGCCAAAAGGGATAAGAAAATACAATTGCATCCATGTGAACATGGCAACTTTCGTTAACAGATTTAGACTTAGTAGAAAACTGGAACATGGCAAAACAGATATCAAGTAGGCATGTTTACGAGCTCGATGCACTCACCACAAGGCATTGCATGACAAACTAAGCATACACCCAGCAAGTAGACATGGCATAGAAGCTAAAAATGGCAAGAACAACCTCATAGCATGCACGGATCAACTACAACAAGCTCGGCAAAATCGCTTAACATGTAAACAATCTACCAGGAACATTTTATAGCAAAAGTAGAGCTCGATTGAGTCAAGCTAGGGTGCTCCATAATTGCAAATAAAGACATGGATTGATAGAGCACAACAATATCTACAAAACATCCTTACTGACCATGCTTAAAAGAGGCATGGATCACTTGGTAGCAACATGAATACATGGCATAAAAATATTGATAGGACAGAGACTTAGAAGATTTCTAAGTCCCTGGAATCAACAACATCATGAGGGCTACTTTGCATGCTTGTGCTAGTCACCACAGAGATCACAAAAATAAATGGCATACACCCCTGTAAAGATGGCATGGCATACTTCAAAACTCATGTAGGGCTCAAGTTCATAGGAGGCACACAACAATCATGGCAAAATGACAAATGTCCAATTGCTGCTAATAATCTAAAACTAACATTGCATAGCCCTCTTGCCACAACATTTAGGGCATCACGATGAACTCAAATGAACATGGTGCAATGGAATGAAATGAAGTACTCGTCGAGACGAACAATTTGATATGCTACACGCCCAAAACGGAGCCATAGTTGATGAGTTATGACATGATGAAAATATGTAAAAATTACTGGGAGTGAGGGAAAAAGTCAACCCTCAGATCTAGGGTTCATTGGCACGCGAACCGAGGCGGCGGCCGGAGCTGTCACCGGAGACGAGGAGGCGGCCGGGAACGAGGTGGTCCGGCGATGGGGTTGCCGGACTTGGTGGACGGCGGCGATGGTGGCGGCGACACTGGGTGAAGAGGGGCGCGGCGGCCTCGGGCGTCGCAGAAGCCAAGGCGTCAGCGGCGGTCGCCGGCATCGGGGAAGCGCGGCGCCGCGGCAGAGGGGCAAGCTCGCCGGCGAGAGGTGGCGCAAGCGGACGGGAGGCAGCGCTACGAATGCGCGGGCGCGCAAAGGCGGCTGCGGGCGCACGGGCCAGGAGGGCCCAATCCGGGC
This sequence comes from Triticum aestivum, assembly GCF_018294505.1. Classification (NCBI taxonomy): domain Eukaryota; kingdom Viridiplantae; phylum Streptophyta; class Magnoliopsida; order Poales; family Poaceae; genus Triticum; species Triticum aestivum. The sequence continues at coordinate 396,044,738 of NC_057812.1, read as the reverse complement.
TCTCCGGGCCGGTGGCAGAGAGGACGGCGGCGGACGAACCACGGCATGACACGTGGCGGCGGCGGGGCGGAGCGGATGCGTCCGGAGCGGCCCGGACGTGTCCGGCGCGCGGAGGGATGAGGGGGACTAGGGTTAGGGTAGAAATGACCCAAGATTTCGAGGAGGAGTGCCTTTTTATAGGTAGAGGGAGCTAGGAGGCTCCAAATGAGCATGGTTTTCGGACACATGATCGTGATCGAACAAACTAGATGATGGAGGGGGTTTAGGTGGGTTTTGGGCCACTTTGGTGGGGTGTTGGGCTGCAACACACACGAGGCCTTTTCGGTTCCTCGGTTAACCGTTGGATTACCAAACGAAGTCCAAATGGCATGAAACTTGACAGGCGGTCTACCGGTAGTAAACCAAGGCCACTTGGCAAGTCTCGGTCCAATCCGAAAACGTTTAATACCCGTACACGAAAAGAGGTAAAAGGGGCACCGGAGGACATAGGAGCGCCGAAATGCAAAACGGACAGCGGGGAAAATGCTTGAATGCATGAGACGACCACGTATGCAAATGCGATGCACATGATGACATGATATGAGATGCATGACAAAGACAAAAGCAACACCAAGACAAAACCCGACAACGAGGAAATATCATAACTTAGTGCTGAAAATGGCAATAGTTGGAATACAAATATGGCAGGTTACATACGGGGTGTTACATTGCATGAGTAGGATCTCTTAACTTGTGGGTTTGGGAAGTAGATGATGAGGTAGAACCTATTACCCTTTTTATTATCAAACCCTAGGAGTTACTTCTGCGTTATGCTACCTATTGCCATGCTATGCTCGTAGACGTGGATTGGGTTTGAGAGTATCCACGACAGATGTGAGATTACTAATTAATGGTTTACTTAAGGTGGCTACTTAAACACACATCTGGGTGGATTGGTTGCGGTCACCTGGGGATATACCAGTGTTGTCCTTTTTGGTTCGCCACCCAGGCTCAAAGGGATCATAAGATTATTCATGCTGGAAACTTCCATGTGCAGCCACAAGCTATTATGGGCTCTAGAATAGTTGAGTAAGTTGTGGGAAACCTTTCCATGATGGGCTAGCAGATGTAGGGGATTGTAGGTGTACCGGCCTATCTATCGGTTCAGGGGACCTCTTCAGAAAGACCGTGTCTCGGTCATCCGTTTCTCAAACACCATGCAGTGCGAGAAATACAACGGAGGAGATCGTGTCTTGTGGGGAAAAGTGCACAAATCTCTGCAGGGTGTACAAACTAATCATGGTTAGCCATGTCCCCGGTTATGGACATCTTGAGTATCTGGTTCTTGGATTATCATGTGGATCTCATCACCCTAAATTAATTTGCTAGGATGTGAATAACTTTTAATTGGGATTGAGATGGGGTTACCATTCTAAATGTTTTTCAACCAACTTTGTAGTTAAATAACATATATTCCTTTGTTGTTGGGAAAAATTGGCTTTTCGCAAAAACATATTGACCGTAGAGCCTCCACCAGCCATATATGCATGTAGTGATAGCATTTACTTGTTCATTGCTCTACTATGCTATCTTGCAGCATATATCATGTTGCAGACTTTTCACACGAAGAGTAAGGTGCGCTAGGTCGTTTGTCGTGCACTCAGCTATGCCGTTGGAGTTGATGGACTCACTTTATCTTCCAAGCCTTCCGCTGTTATCTTACTTAGATGGACTTAAGCCATATTTATTGTAATAAGTTCTCTTTTGAGACATTCGATGTAATAAGTGTGTGATTGCTACTCTGTTATAAATCCTTCAAGTACTGTGTGTCTCAGCATTACCGATCCAGGGATGACACTTATGCACAGAGACTTGATCCATTCGGGTCGGGTCGCTACACAAACACTAATTAAAACATAAAAACACAATCATAACGGAGGATAGGTGATTTATTTATTACTAAACATGAACAAAAATTAAAGAACAAAAATAAAATTGGGTTGCCTCGCAACAAGCGCTATCGTTTAACGCCCCTAGCTACGCATAAAAACAAGAATAGATCTAGGTATTGTCATCTTTGGTATGCAATCCATAAGTGGCTCTCATAATAGATTCATAAGGTAATTTTATTTTGTTTCTAGGAAAGTGTTCCATGCCTTTCCTTAACAGAAATTGGAATCTAACATTTCCTTCTTTCATGTTAATAATTGCACCAATCGTTCTAAGGAAAGGTCTACCAAGAATAATAAGACTTGTAGGATTGCAATCTATATCAAGAACGATAAAATCTATGGGCACATAATTCCAATTTGCAACAATAAGAACATCATTAATTCTTCACATATGTTTCTTAATGGTGGAATCCGCATGGTGCAAATTTAAAGAACAATCATCCAATTCACGGAAACCTAACACATCACACAAAGTTTTTGGAATCGTGGAAACACTAGCACCCAAATCACATAAGGCATAGCATTCATGATCTTTGATCTTAATTTTAATAGTAGGTTCCCACTCATCATAAAGTTTTCTAGGGATAGAAACTTCTAGTTCATTCTTTTCTTCATAAGATTGCATTAAAGCATCAATGATATGTTTAGTAAAAGCCTTATTTTGATAATAAGCATGAGGAGAATCTAACACGGATTGAAACAAGGAAATACAATCTATCAAAGAGCAATTATCATAATTAAATTCCTTGAAATCCAAAATAGTGGCTTCATTGCTATGTAAAGTTTTGACCTCTTCAATCCCACTTTTATTAATTTTAGCATCAAGATCTAAAAACTCTGAATCATTGGGACGCCTTTTAACTAAAGTTGACTCATCTCCAGACCCATCTTTATCAAGATTCATATTGGGAAACAAAGATTTAATAGGAGACACATCAATCAATTTTAGATCTTCATCATTATTACTATGTAGATCTTCTGGTTTAGCGGCCATCTTATTAACTAAGGTGGCTTGCTTATCCGAAATTTGACGCACTATATTTTCAAAATGAGCAAACTGAGATTTCAAACCATAAAATTCTTTAGACATATCATCGAGCTCTTTATTCATGTACTCCATAAAGCCTTTTTGTTCTTTTAGCTCGTTTCTGAAGAAATTATTATGCTCAAATTGCAAAGACATAAAGCTTCTAACATTATTCTCAATTTTTTCCAACCTTCTAAGGTGAGGATCAACACTTTTAGGCAAGGCCATCAGGGCAAACAGGCACACAAGAGGCATACGAAAGGAGGCGCACGGAAAAAAGGCGAATAAAACGGCAAAGGTGAAGTGGGGGAGAGGAAAATGAGATGCAAATGGCAAATAATGTAATGCGAGGGAGAGGAGTTTGTGATGGGTACTTGGTATGTCTTGACTTGAGCATAGATCTCCCCGGCAACGGCGCCAGAAATCCTTCTTTCTACCTCTTGAGCATGCGTTGGTTTTCCCTTGAAGAGGAAAGGGCGATGCAGCAAAGTAGCGTAAGTATTTCCGTCAGTTTTGAGAACCATGGTATCAATCCGGTAGGAGATTACACGTGAGTCGCCTAGTACCTGCAGAAACAATCAAGAACCTTGCAACCAATGAGATAAAGGCGTTGTTAATCCCTTCTTGGCCACTTGCAAAAGTGAGATCTGATAAAGATAATAAGATAAATATTTTGGTATTTTTGTTGTATAGATTGAAAAGTAGTAAATGGGATGCGATAATCAAAAGAGATGCAATATAATAAGAAAGAGACCCGGGGGCCATAGGTTTCACTAGTGGCTTCTCTCATGATAGCAAGTATTATGGTGAGTGAACAAATTACTGCCGAGCAATTGACAGAAAAGTGCATAGTTATGAGAATATCTAGGCAATGATTATGAAATATATGCATCACGTCTGTGTTAAGTAGACCAAAACGATTCTGCATCTACTACTATTACTCCACACATCGACCGCTATCCAGCATGCATCTAGAGTATTAAGTTCATAAGAACAGAGTAATGCTTTAGGCAAGATGACATGATGTACAGGGATAAACTCAAGCAATATGATATAAACACCATATTTTTATCCTCGATGGCAACAATACAATACGTGCCTTGCTGCCCCTAGTGTCACTGGGAAAGGACACCGCAAGATTGAACCCAAAGCTAAGCACTTCTCCCATTGCAAGAAAGATCAATCTACTAGGCCAAACTAAACCGATAATTCGAAGAGACTTGCAAATATATCAAATCATGCATATAATAATTCAGAGAAGTACCAAATATTGTTCATAGATAAACTTGATCATAAATCCACAATTCATCGGATCTCGGCAAACACACCGCAAAATAATATTACATCGAATAGATCTCCAATAACATCAAGGAGAACTTTGTATTGAGACCAAAGAGAGACAAGAAGCCAGCTAGCTAATAACTATGGACCCGAAGGTCTATGGTAAACTACTCACACACCATCGGAGAGGCTATGGTGGTTATGTAGAAGCCCTCCGTGATTGATTCCCCCCTCCGGCAGATCGCCGGAAAAGGCCCCAGATGGGATCTCACAGGTACAGAAGGTTGCGGCGGTGGAAAAGTGGTTTCGTGGCTCTCCTCGATGTTTTTAGGGTATAAGAGTATATATAGGCAAAAGAAGTACGTCGGTGGAGCTTTGAGGGGCCCACGAGGGTGGGAGGCACGCCTACCCCCCGGGCGCGCCCTCCTGCCTCATGGCCACCTTGTTCCGTCTTTGACTTCCACTCCATGTCTCTTGGGTTGTGTTTGATATTCCTTTTCTGCGAAACACTAAAATAGGGAAAAAACATAAACTGGCACTTGGCCTTCGGTTAATAGGTTAGTCCCAAAAATAATATAAAAGAGAATATTGAAGCCCATTAAACATCCAAAACAGATAATATAATAGCATGGAACAATCAAAAATTATAGATACGTTGGAGATGTATCATACAGCCGCACTCATTATTACGTGAGAGTGTCACGAGCGGAGACCTTTACAGGCGTGAGCCTTGCTTCATATCACCCGACAAGGGGCCCGCCTTGCGCCTCCCCCGACCACCGTTGGGTCATCTGGAAACCAGGACGAGACCAAGAGGCAAGGGGGACGCTAGCGGCACCCTCGGCGACCACGGGCCCTCTACCAGGGGGAAGGGCTCGCTAGCATCTCCCCCGACAGAGGACCTACCTCCACACGACGCCTTGCTCTGTGGGGCGCGAGGGGGCCCTACGTCCGGGGCCCACCTGTGCAGCCCCCAGCGTGCCGGTCCTGCTGGGGGTGGGGGCGCTGTGCCGGGGTCTCCGATCGCTGCCGCGGCCTGGTTCACCTGTGGTCCATGGCCAGCGTAAGCATGTCCCTAGGGTATTGGCCGTACCCTGTGGTTGTTGTTGTTGAAGGGTTCGACAAAACTTCCAGGCATCTCATGGAAACCCCGACCACCATAGGATCTCCTGCCCATCTGCTCGAGCAACGATCTAGGGTCCTCCTCAGGTGCATATTCCAGGTCCATCATGCGGGGCACGGATGCATCAGGGGTGGCTGCCCCGGGGCCTTTGCCTGGGTGCCCCACACCTTGGATTTTCAGGACCGGCGCCCGGTCCAGGCGGTCGCAGGGTGATGCGCCACCGCGGCCCCTCAGGGGACTGCTAAGGCCTACCCCGGCCGCTGGCGCCGTGGTTGCGGCGGGGCGAGCTACGGCGAGGGTCGTGTTGTTGCGGTCGAATCTTCGGGCGCCCCGTGGCGCGCGCGCGCCTCCGCCACCACCGGAGGGGTGGACAAGGAGCAAAAAGGCGCCGCACCCCTACAGGCGGTGTCGAGCAGTTCGGCGGCCCGCTCCAGTAGGGCATCGCGGCCGCCCTCCGCCAACCTGCAGCGCAGTAGCTCTCGCGCCATGATGATCGCGGCCTGCATGTTTGCCTGCTCCCGACGAGTATGCAGTGTCGTTTCCGCGGCATAGCCCAATGACCGTGCAGCGGGGCGCGCACGCCGAGGGGCGAGGGCGGGCGGCGCCGACCCACGCCGCCCACGTCTAACGGAGTTGGGCGGTGTACGCGCCGCCTGGAGCACGGAGTGGAGGTTTTCTTGGACGGAAGACATCGCCTGGGCGGGCCAAGCAGCCCAGTTCTTTGCATGATCCCTCTGATCTTCAGCCATCTGGGCTGTCGGCTGGCAGGGGGAAGAAAGGTCCCGACGCACCCCTACCTGGCACGCCAAATGTCAGATTCCGGGCTCGGCAGACCATTGAGAGGTTTGAACATTGGGGTGCATACGAAGAACTCCTTCTTCCCAACCTGCCGGCCCAACGATTCCATAGCCTAGCTCGACGAACCCAAGGGACAAGAGACACAGCAGTTTATCCTGGTTCAGGCCACCTTGCGGTGTAACACCCTACTCCAACTTTGTGGTGGATTGCCTCGTAGGGCTAAGGATGAACTAGTACAGTGGATGAACAGCCTCAGGAGGTGAGGTGTTCTTGAGCTTGATGAGCTAGAGAGATGGTTAGGGTGGAATGGATCCGATCTCTCCTATCCCCCTATGGTGGTGGCTAAGTCCTATTTATAGTGGCCTTGGTCCTCTTCCCAAATGTATGCGGGAAGGGCTCCCACAACGACCAAATTCGAAGGGAGACAACTAGTACAAGTTATCCTGACAAAATTAGTCTTCGCCTGCAAAGACTCTGGTGGTGACGATGTAGTGGGCTCCATGATGACTTCCGTCCTATCGTCCTGGCGGTCTTGGTCTTGTTGCACCAATATGGAAACCTTTGCTTGATTTCTCGGGACTCCGCGCCTATGCTTGGCCCCTTGGCACCAAAGGGGAAACTGGTACTCTACGCCCGTTGGTGAACGCCTGGCCTTGGTCATCATGGCTCATGTCATGTGAACCTTGTGAGGTGCACCTTGCCTTGATATCTCCGCTCCTCGAGAGCCAGCCTAGTGAGGCCGCCCCCCAAGGAGGTCTTGGCGTCATCCGCCTCGCGAGGCTTGGCCCCTCGTGAGGCTCTTGGGTTGTTGCTACTGAAACTGGGCTGCACCAGGCCGCTGATGGAGCCACGCCGTGGGCTGCAGGCAGGCAAGTCTGAGTACCCCCATTCCCAGGACGCCGACACAAAGTGATTAACTCAGGATCTTCAGAGAATTTATAACCCTTATCAGTAACAAAGATAGGTGAAGTAGAAAAATTGGGATCATATTTCATTCTAGCATTCAAAGATTTTTCTTTCAGCTTAGCTAATAGTTTCTTAAGATCTTCTCTATCATTGCAAGCAAAGAAGTCTATAGCAGTTTCTTCATCCATAACACAACCCTCATGCAGGGCCGGGCCCACAGTCATGCCAAAGTGCAGCCCGCACAGGGCCCAAAATTTTAGGGGCCCATATTTTTTATATAGGTGTAGTAATAGTTAAGCATAACTAGGCCAAGCGGCAAGCGTCTAGGCCCATTGAGTGAGAGTGAGGCCATCGAGCGGACTTAGCACTTGGACTCCTCCTCCAGATCGCTACGAGAGGGTCAGGCGATGAGGAAGCACTCAGAAAAAAGGCAACGAGGGCATCGCTAATTAGCTACGTTATCTAAAAAATACTAGATCACTACCATAAGAAAACATTAGAGCGCTACAGCCTATAGGGATCGGATCACTAGAGCCCTCGATGACTGGACGTCTGGAGCCCTTGACGTCGTCACGTCGACCGGTCGACCATCGACGCCTCGTCCCGCCTCGTCCCTCGGTAGCTTTCGCTCGCACCCTGGTCCTTACTCCTTTGACCGATCTGATTTCAGATTCAGGCCGACTTAAGCGACATGCCACTGTTGCGGTGCCATCGTTGACTTCCTTGACTCCTTTCTTAAATTTCAGACTCATCGATGTCATCTCATTAGATTGATCGGTCACCGACGCTAGTCTTCAGGTGCTTAGCGAGTCGTTCTTTTTGGTTAACTTTGGTTCCTACTCCTAAATCCTAATTCTTAATTTTCTATTAATTATTGACAGGGATCATTACTTCATTATATATTGGCTCTTACCTCCCCGGTTAAACATCACGAGACCAAAAAATAGCTGAGTTAGACGGTTCGTGTAATTCCCAAGCATTGACACATGATCTTCAATTGATATATGCTACGTATAAATTCAATTTTATTTTATTCATATTCTTTATCTTGTGTTTCAATAATATATATTTGAGTCATCATGGGGAAACATCATTCGTGTGCCTATAAGGGCAAGAAGAAAGCATAAGAAGAAAATTTAATTAATAAATCTTATAAAGGTGGTATGGACAGATTTGTTAAAAAAAGTACCGCAAGTGTCATCTGGTAATCAGTCTACTAATCCTTCTACCCTTGCACTTGCAATTGTTCCTCACAATGATTCTAGAGATAGTCAGACAGAGACAGATAATATGGACGTAGAGGAAGATAATATTGATGTTGACTTGAATAGTTCACCTCGTGAGGATGTTGATGATTCTTTTCGGTCTGATATATTTGATCCAAGAAACTGCGATTCTATTAATTCTAAACAAATTGATATCTTAGCACAGAAGGGTCCAAAAACAGACAAGTCTGTTAAAGGTCCCAAAGATAGATATCGTAAAAGGTTTACTTCAGTATTCTATACTAGAATCCTATCAAATGGAGAGTATTGTGATAGAGACTGGCTTGTCTATTCTGAACAACTTGATAGAGTCTTTTGCTTTGGTTGTAAATTATTTACAAAAGGTCATCGGAAAGGTCAGTTGGCAAATGAGGGCTGTAATGATTGGTCACATATGACCAATAGACTAAAAGATCATGAGACAAGTGTGGATCATGTTTCGAGTATGACTAATTGGTATGAGTTGCGTAGTAGATTGGAAAAACATCAAACTATTGATAAAGCTGCTCAACGACAACTTGAGAAAGAGAAGGACCATTGGAGAAAGGTATTATTCAGAATTGTTTGCATTGTAAAATTTCTTGCAAAGCATAATCTAGCATTCCGTGGTACTAATGGCAAGATGTATGAAGATAGCAATGGTAATTTCTTGGGTTTGGTAGAGATGTTGGCTGAATTTGACCCTGTTATTCAGGAGCATGTTCGTCGTATTACAAATGAAGAAACTCATGCTCATTATCTTGATCATAAGATTCAGAATGAATTGCTACACTTGCTTGCTTCTTCTATTAGGTCTGAAATTATCAAGAAAATAAAGAGCTCAAAGTATTTCTCTGTCATACTTGATTGTCCCCCTGATGCAAGTCACTAAGAGAAAATGTCTTTAATTATAAGATATGTGGATTCATCTTCAAGTCAAGTTTGCATAGAAGAGTCCTTTCTAGGATTTCTAGATGTAAATGATACAACCGGCCAAGGACTTTTCGATGTTCTAGAGAAGGATCTAAACTTCTTGATCTTGATATAAATGATGTGCGAGGACAAGGTTATGATAATGCATCAAATATGAAAGGAACACATCAAGGGGTAAACAGGAAACTTTTGGATGTAAATCCTAGAGCTTTTTATTCAGCTTGTGATTGTCATAGCCTTAATTTAACAGTTTGTGATATGGCCAAGACTTGTGGTATATCAAAGGACTTTTTTGGAATCATCCAACGCATCTATACAATTTTTTCCAATTCTACTAAGAAATGGCATATTTTGAAAGAAAACATATTAGGATTGACTCTCAAGTCTATGTCCGCTATGCGTTGGGAGAGTCATGTTGAAAGTGTTAAAGCTATCAGATTTAAATGTTCAGACATTCGGGAGGCTCTACTTCAGGTAAGCAATAGTTCATATTAATAGTGATGTAATTCCTTTAGGCTTTGACTACATCCGACCATAACATTTATGAACTTTCTTTTAATTTCAGGTATCTGAAACTGATAGTGATCCAAAGGCAAGTAGTAAGGCTCTAAGTTTCGCAAATAATGAACTTACAGAGTACGAATTTATTGTGGCAATAGTCATTTGGTATGAGGTATTGTTTGCTATTAATTTAGTAAGCAAAACTTGCAAACAAAGGATATGCTTATTGATGTTGATATTGAGAAAGGGCTTATTTCTTTCTTCGAGGGGTACAGGGAAACTGGTTTCTTAGAAGCATCGGAGATAGCCAAAGAAATTGCACTTGAGATGGATATTGGTGCAAAATTTCATAACAGGAGAGAAATTAAAAGAAAGAAATAGTATGACGAGAACCCAGATGACACAAATACTGCCACACGGTCTGCAGAGGAATCATTTAGAATCAACTATTTTACACTTGTTGTCGATCAAGCAATTTCCTCACTCACAAGGAGATTTGAGCAATATCAAGGTTACCAGAAAATTTTTGGTTTTTGATTTACTTCTGAAACATTGCGTTCATTGGATAAGGATAGTTTGAAATCTTCTTGTGTTAATCTTGAGGCTGCCCTTATGAAGGATAAACAATCTGATATTGATGCCAATGATCTGTTTGTTGAGTTGAAGTTCCTTCAAAATTTCATGCCAAAAGAAAATATTGGACCTATTGAAATTCTGAATTTTTTAAAGCGGCGTGACTATTTTCCCAATGCAAGTATTGCATATAGAGTTCTATTGACCATTCCTTTGATAGTTGCATTGGCAGAAAGAAGTTTTTCTAAGTTGAAGCTATTGAAGTCCTATATGCGTACTACTATGACACAACAAAGACTCAATTATTTGGCCACAATAGCACTTGAGAGTGAAGTGTTGGAGAAGATTGATTACGAGGATATCATTGAAGGTTTCATTTCAAAGAATACTAAAAGAATGAAGCTTTTCAAATAAATAGCAACCGGGAGTTGAATAGGTATGATTTTTTATACGTCCAATTGTTATGTAAGACATTATATTATATATATTATGAAAAGATTCTTCTTGATATATATATTAATATATACATTATAATTGCTCGTTAGGTCATTTTTTAGTGAGATAGGGCCCCATATTTCAGTTTGGCATAGGACCCCGGATTTTGTCCACCCAGCCCTGCCCTCAGGTACAACAGGCAATTCATATCTAGGGGGAGAATCATAATCTTCAGTTTCAAAAATATCATTAGTTTTAGTAATTTCATTCTCTCTAACCCTAGCAAGTTGTCCATCAAGAAATTCACCTAGTGGCACAATATTATAAAGCAAAGAAGTAGTATCATCATAAGCAGCATGCATAGCAGACATATCAGAATCAATAGCAGGTGTATGTGTCATAAGTTTACTTAAAACAGAAGGAGAATCAAGTGTAGAGCTAGATGGCAGTTCCTTACCTCCCCTCTTGGTTGAGGGAAATTTTTTGGTTCTTTGATCTTTCAAATTCCTCATAGTGATCAACAGATATAAATCTCAAGTGACTTAGAGAACAGAGCTATGCTCCCCGGCAACGGCCCTAGAAAAAGGTCTTGATAACCCACAAGTATAGGGGATCACAACAGTTTTCAAGGGTAGAGTATTCAACCCAAATTTATTGATTCGACACAAGGGGAGCCAAAGAATATTCTGAAGTATTAGCAGCTGAGTTGTCAATTCAACCACACCAGAAAGACTTAATATCTGCAGCAAAGTTTTTAGTAGCAAAGTAGTATCGAACTAACGGTAATAGTGGCAAAAGTAACATTAGCAGTTTTGTGGCAATCGTAACAGTGGCGACGGAAAAGTAACTTAGCAAAGATCAATATGTGAAAAGCTCATAGGCAATGGATCAGTGGTGGATAATTATGTAGGATGGCATTCATCATGCAACAGTTATAACATAGGGTGACACAGAACTAGCTCCAATTCATCAATATAATGTAGGCATGTATTCCGAATATAGTCATACGTGCTTATGGAAAAGAACTTGCATGACATCTTTTGTCCTAACCTCCCGTGGCAGCGGGGTCCTTTTGGAAACTAAGGGATATTAAGGCCTCCTTTTAATAGAGTATCGGACCAAAGCATTAGCACTTAGTGAATACATGAATTCCTCAAACTACGGTCATCACCGGGAAGTGTCCCGACTATTGTCACTCCGGGGTTGCCAGATCATAACACGTAGTAGGCGACTATAACTTGAAAGATAGGATCAAGAACACAAATATATTCATGAAAACATAATAGGTTCAGATCGGAAATCATGGCACTCGGGCCCTAGTGAAAAGCATTAAGCATAGCAAAGTCATAAAAACATCAATCTTAGAACATAGTGGATACTAGGGATCAAACCCTAACAAAACTAACTCGATTACATGGTAAATCTTATCCAACCCATCACCGTCCAACAAGCCGACGATGAAATTACTCATGTACGACGGTGAGCATCATGAAATTGGTGATGGAGGATGGTTGATGATGACGATGGCGGCGATTTCCCCTCTCCGAAGCCCAAAACGGACTCCAGGTCTGCCCTCTCGAGGAAGAACAGGGCTTGGCGGCGGCTCTGTATCATAAAATGAGATGATTCCTTCTCTCTAATTTTTTTCTCCCCGAACGTGAATATATGGAGTTGGAGTTGAGGTCGGTTTAGTTCTGTGGGGCCCATAAGGACAGAGGGTGCGCTTCAGGGGGTGGGCGCTCCTCCCACCCTTGTGGACAGGGTGTGAGCCCCCTTGGTTGATTCTTTTGCCAATATTTTTTATTTATTCCAAAAATGATCTCCGTGAAGTTTCAAGTCATTCCGAGAACTTTTATTTCTATACAAAAATAACACCACGGCAATTCTGCTAAAAACAGGGTCAGTCCGAGTTAGTTCCATTCAAATCATGCAAATTAGAGTCCAAAACAAGGACAAAAGAGTTTGGAAAAGTAGGTACGATGGAGACATATCATTAAGGTTTGTGATTCCCTACGCAAGCACGAAAGTCAATAGTTATGCAATGAAATTACATCCTACTTGTGGTGCATTGTTCGGTGTTAGTTATGCTTAATGCTTGCTTATGTGATTTTTTGATTCTTGGTTGGTTGCTTCTCAATCTATTTGCTAGCCTCCACTTGTACTAAGTGGAAATACTACTTGTGCATCCAAAATCTATAAATCCTGTTTTTTCATATGAGTCCACCATACCTACGTATATGCGGTATTCCCATGCCGTTCTAAGCAAATTTGTATGTGCCATCTCTAATTTTCAAAATAAATTTTCCTTTTTGTTTGCTCATACCGCTCACAAAGCGGCACGGGGTGGCCAATATTTTCAATGCTAGATGTGTTATTCTCAAGATGTGTGTTTATTCACTTGTCATTGCACAAGAGTACGACGGTAATAGGGATGCCTGATACGTCTCCAACATATCTATAATTTATGAAGTATTCATGCTGTTATATTATCATTCTTGGGTGTTTTACAATCATTTTATAGCAACTTTATATCATTTTTTGGGACTAACCTATTGACCCAGTGCCTAGTACCAGTTGTTGTATTTTTCTTGTTTTTTACATCACACGAAATCAATATCAAACGGAGTCCAGACACTGCGAAACTTTTTGGAAATTTTTTGATGGACCAGAACACCCAGGATGGGCCAGAGCAGCACCTGGGGGGTACCTCGAGGGGGGCACAATCTAGACCAGAACTCCCAAGCGCAGCCAGGTGGGTTGTGCCGACCTCGGTTGCCTCCGGCACCCCCTGTTTACCCTATAAATTCCCAAATATTCCGAAAACCCTCGGGGTTAACCTAGATCAGAAGTTTCGCCGCTATAAGGCTCTGTAGCCACCGAAAACCAATCTAGACCCTGTTCCGGCACTCTACCGGAGGGGGAAATCATCACGGGTAGCCATATTCATCATCCCGACGGCCACCACGATGAGGAGGGAGTAGTCCACCCTCGGGGCTGAAGGTTTATACCAGTAGCTATGTGTTTAATCTCTCTCCCTCTCTCTCGTGTTCTTGAGATGTCACGATCTTGATGTATTGCAGGCTTTGTTAATATAGTCGGATCATATGGTGTTTTCTCCTCTCTATCTTGTTTTGATGAATTGAGTTTTTCCCTTTGAGCTTTCGTTGTTATCAGATTGAATACATTTATGGATTTGAGAACACTTGATATATGTCTTGCAATTGAATAATCGTGGTGACAATGGGGTATTGTATTGATTCACTTGACATATGTTTTGGCACTCAAATCACGGATTTCCGAGGTGACATTGGGGTAGTCTATGCATAGGGGTTGATGCACGTTCTTGTCTTTGTTTCTCCGATAGAAATCTTGGGGCACTCTTTGATGTTATTTGTGTTGGATTAAATATTATGAATTTTAATTTGCTTTGGTGTTATTTTAGTACGAACTCTTGGTTAGATCGATCGGAAAGAATAGCTTCATGTTATTTTAGTACGGACTCTAGGATAGATTGATCGGAAAGAATAGCTTTGAGGTGGTTTCATACCCTACAAACATTTCCATCTTATGTTCTCCGCTAGATGGGAACTTTGGACTGATTCTTTGTTGCACGTTGAGAGACGGTTATATGATCCCATTATATTAGCACTATTGAGAGATTACACTAGTGAAAGTACGGACCCTAGGCCTTGTTTTTAAGCATTGCAATATCATTTTTGTGCCCGTTTACTATTTGCTACCTTGCTGTTTTTATTTATTCAGATTATAAAAACAGATTTCTACCATCAACATTACACTTTTATCACCATCTCTTCGCCGAACTAGTGCACCTATACAATTTTCCATTGTATTGGGTGTGTTGGGGTCACAAGAGATTTCTTGTATTTGGTGCAGGGTTGTTTGAGAGAGACCATCTTCATCCTACATCTCTCACATATTGATAAACCTTAGGTCATCCACTTGAGGGAAAATTGCTACTGTCCTACCAAACTCCGTGCTTGGAGGCCCAACACGTGTCTACAAGAACAAAGTTGTGTAGTAGACATCAATGCCCAATCCCGAATTGAAAAAGAAATTTACTTTATGTTGTCGAATAATAAATTCCTTGGAAAGTGTTGGTATGGATGGCACCCGTGGATATGGCTAGCCATGGATTGTGAAAGAATGGTGGAAAAAGGAATAAACTTTATTCTCTATTTGGGAGCCGCCTATGATATATCTAGCATGGAAAGTGTTGGGAATTACTTGGTCGTTTTTGTTGACGGGAAAAGGATGCCTCTCAAAAAAGTTATCTCTCAATTTAAGCCTTGAGCTCTGGCACCTCTACAAATCCCTACTTCCCTCTGCGAAGGGCCTATCTTTTTACTTTATGGAATTTTTATTTTTTATTCAAGTCTCCATCTTCTCTTATAAAGAAGCAGGGCACTATGATCGTACTTGAGCATTGGATGTAGCTAATATGTGAGTGTGTATCATGAATGGATGAACTATTGAGCATGATGGGCCAGGGATAACTTTATTTACTGTTGATATTTTGGAAGACATGGTTGCTTATTGATATGCTTGAGTATTGAAATCTTCATGTCAAAACTAGACTATTGATTTGAACCATATAAAATTCCAAATGTCCATCCTACAAAAGAAAAGAGTATGTGATGAACATGTTAGGCAACATTCCACATCAAAAAAATCTGTTTTTATCATTTACCTACTCGAGGATGAGTAGGAATTAAGCTTGGGTATGCTGATATGTCTCCGACGTATCTATACTTCTTGCTTGTTCCATGCTGTTATATTATCATTCTTGGATGTTTTACACTCATTTTATAGCAACTTTATATCATTTTTTGGGACTAACATATTGATATCGTGCCTAGTGCCAGTTGCTGTTTTTTTACTTCGCAGAATATGAGTATCAAACGGAGTCCTAATGTAGCGAAACATTTGGGAGAATTTTTCTGGACCAGAAGACACGTGATGGGCCAAAGAAGTACCATAGGGGGGCTCCGAGGGGAGCATAACCCACCAGCGCGCCAGGGTTGTGCTCACCTCAGTGGCCTCCCGCACCGCCTCTTCGCCCTATAAATCCCCAAATATTCTAGAAACCCTAGGGGAGTTCAGAGAATACTAAAATAATATTCATGGATATATCTAATCATAAACTCACAGTTCATCGGATCCCGACAAACACACCCCAAAAAGGAATTACATAGGATAGAACTCCAAGAACATCAACACTACAAAAAAATACACTTCCGTGATGATACATGTTTGTCACAGTAGGTCACGTTTCTATCATGCATGTACATCCATGACGATTTTATGGCAGAATCAAGATAATTATACCTGTGATGTCGTAGAAGTGTTCCATGACATCACTAAGATTACCATCACGGAAGTGTCCACTTCCATGACGATAAATCACGCGTCAAAGAAGTGCTTTTGTCAAGGGTGATCGACACATGGCATCCACCGTAACGGGTCGCCGTTAAGCTATCGGGCTTCGGTTTGGATCTGATAACACGTTAACAGCCCCGACCAATGGGGATTTTCCACATGTAAAATTTTCATTCACTGGATAATGCACATGTCAGCTAATAGTTGGGACAAATGTCATTCCTACAATGAACGGAAGATGCCTATGATATGTCGACACGTGGCTCAGCTCAACAGTGGCCCATTTTAGGTAAAAAGGCTAGCACAGCTAAAGGCCCACCATGTTTTTTCAGACACTAGTGGGCTGGCCCGTTAAAAGCCTGCCATGTTTTGGGTCAAATTGAGGCCCATATCAGATCAAGCCCGTTCACAGCCTGTCGTGTTTTGGGCCAAATTATGGCCCATATCGGATCAAGCCCGTTAACATGCCACTTTTCTTTTTGGCCCATTCTAAGCCAGGTTTGTATATCAGCCTGTTAAATGCCCGGTTACCAGTTCGGCCCGATAATTGTTTCAACGTGTTAGCGGCCCATGGTGCATCTGGGACGTTGTCGGCCCAATTTAACTTTAGGCCATTTAACGGCCCATGCAGAAACTGGGCTATTTCTTGTCCGAAGTAACTTTGGGCCTCTTAACGGCCCGTAGTCTTCGTGGATAAATTTCAGCGCAACTAGCCTATCGGCCTGTTAATGGCCCGTGTAACAGTTGGGCCTAATTACAACCCGTGTTGAATCCGGCCTGCTTACAACCCATCTAATAATGGCCCGTGACACTTTTGGGCCGATGGCCCACGTGGATACCAGCCTGCTTAAAGCCCATAATTTTATTGGGCCAAACAGGCCCGAGATAAATTTTGGCCTGTTAACGGCTCGTCCTATTTGGGCAAAAATGGGCCTTAGGCAATTTTGGCATGTATTGGCCCATGTATTTTTCGGCTCAACGCTAGCCCAATCTAGGTTTTAGCCTGTTAAAAGGCCATGGTATTCTCTGGCCCAGTTGGCCAGAACTTTACTCAGCATGTTAAAGGCGGAAGACTACTGTAGGTTTAGACCTTCTAATGGCCCAAGATGAGTATAGGCCCACATTTTGGCCCATATGAGTAACGGGCCGGCCTCAAGACCAACAACACTAAGATCCACTAAACCTTCCAGCCTAAATTATAGCATACCGACCAAGAATAAACCTAGACTATACAATAAAGAAATTACAGCATATTACATCCACTGGGAATCAAAGTTCGCTGCCGGTGATAATGAAGCGCAACGTGACCATGGATTACATACACTGGGCATCAAAGGTCGCCACCAGTGCATATAAATGCGCCAACAAAAGAATATACAAAATTGAGAGCACTTCAGAAGGCATTAGGCCTGGCCAGGACGGGCTCCGCAAGCAGCCGAACAAGCTGATGAGACCTCAGTCGTGTCAACGTTAGATGCTCCATCCCTAGCTTTATAACACCATAGTGCGCAAGGCAGTCCTCTGAGATCTTCATTGCATCGTTGACAGAAAGTTGGAGCTGAGTTGAAGCAAGCATTTCCGCTTTAAGTGGAGACTGCAGAAGTCGAACTGATTGAGGCAGCGACTGCACAAAGGTTGTCTCACAGCTGCTGGTGAGTAGCTTCAACTAACTATCTTCATCAAGACAGGACCTTGGGGTTATCTCACTCTCTTCAAGATGGTTTGGCAAACTATCTTCCCTAAAGTTCTGCCTGACATAAGAGATATGACTCTGATAGAGAAACAAGGAGACACGTAATAGGTTTCACAATTATATTAGCAAATAAATGGATTTGTTCTGGATAAGGAACATGTTTTTACAACTACAATTTAAAACTGGTAGTTGTTGCAAACATCCAATCAGATGTAAACATCAAAGTAAACAGGAGTGGAGGAAATGATGCCTATCCAAATATATACTAGAACAAAGTTTGAAGGCTTGAGAAGGATGAACTTACATTACATGTTAACACGGGATGGACAAAGCCCTTCTCCATGTTGATGGAAGGATAATTCAATAAATTCCCCAAAGAAACTTCTTAATAAGCGTTGCCATTATTCTACATTTTGCAAAGAGTAAATATATATCAAATAATATTGGAAGAAACAGAGGATAATGAGGCTCAGGTGCAGACTGATGATACATAATCAAATAGCAATTAATTAAGTACAACGTTACAAGGCAAAAGGTACTGACAAGAGGAATGCAGACATCAATGTGTGCAGTGGCATTGGCTTTATTCAACATTTTGGTAAGAGTAAATGTAGATATGATAATTTGGAGAAAGTGGAGGGCAGGGCAGATAAGATGCAGAGTAATGCTAGACAAGCAACTATCTCGTGATGCAAGTACAGTAATACCACCACCGTCTGTTATTACTTGTCGCTCAAATGGATGTATCTAGCACTATTAAGTTCTAAATAAATGCAACTAATCAACAATTAATTCGATACAGACGGAGTACATGACAACATGTACTTACATGAGCAATCCAAAACTTCATAACAATTGTGTGAATTCTACATCTATCTAAGAGTAAATATAGATCTTATAATTTCAAGCAAAGGGAGGATAAAGAAGCAAACATTTACAGTGATGCTACATAATCAAACAACAATGAGTGTAAGTATGCTGACAAAGGGCAAGAGGTACTAACAAGAGGAATGCAGTGCCCAGTATTGTTGTGAGATCCTATGATCCTTTGAGAAAGGAGATTGATCTGAAATTAGTTTTTGTACAAGAGAGAAGGTAAGGCACATGCAGAAATTTAGGAGTTCAAATTTTGAATTGATATCGTAGACAGTACCTGATGCTGGGCTCTCATCAGCTCTAATAGGGGTTGGGCCAGTGGAGTAGGGGTAAAGTGTGGTACAGTTGGGCCTATGTTTTCTATGGCTCCTGATTTATCTGATTTAATAGGTATCACTACCTTTTCCAAATACCTAGTTTGTACTCCTTGAGGATCTACACTCATCCTCTTCCTTTTGGACATCTATTACGAAAGAACAACATTCGACTAGACAAACATAGTATGATGACACATGGAATAGGCACAGAAAGTGGATAGGTATGGCATATACTCATATATGATGCTTAAACTAAGCAGATGGTGGTGTAACAAAGTAGAAGTAATGCAAGATGTCACATGCAAAATATGTGCGACCAATACAACCTTGCCAAGTTAGAGCAAGCACCTTGATGGGTGAATAAGATATGCCATCCTCCACCATGCCAAGTTTGTTAGCCAGTGGATTGTTCCACAATATTCCTCTCGTGCGCCCATTCTCATATTCTGATAAAGTTAAATACTTGACATGCATGAAAACATAAAAACAAGTGAGATTATCTTTGTAATGCAGAAGTGATTCTAATCCAATACTGCCTCCCTGTAAACCTCTTTGTGCTATCTCTGCAATTCTTCTGAGAGATGCCATGCATGCTGTAATTTGTTGTGTGCATTAACATAATGTGGCCTACTACTCAAAATATGAGAGCTCCAGAAGTGATGATACTTTGCAGATGACAGCTTCAACATATATTAAAGAAGAACAAGTCGACCTGACCTGACAGATTCAAAATATACTAAGGGAGAACAACTCGACCTGACCAGTCGACCGCAAATGTCTCTGCTACTCTTCCCAACAAGGCACATACTTATTAAGGAAAAGAGGATCACCTTAAAGAAGAGCAGAAGAGCAAGAAGATTGAAGATATTACAAGTCTTTCTATAGAATGTCTGTTGCCCACCCATGATGAACCAAAGCGCACAAAGAAATACTATTCCTTCCAGTCTCTCCATATGTGGTGCACATGCATTTCGAAACTAAAGTAGGAACATTTAGCTGACCAATTAAACATGTCTCAGTTTTACTAATATCAGCATAATATCATATTTCAATTTTTACAAATAAGCTTGTTTAGCTCGATGGGTGGAGTGGTGCTATTACGACATGAACCACGTAGGCTGATCGTGGTCATCATAAAATGGGGAAACCGTAAGCATGATGAGTATAGTGTTGACCGTGGCAGTGGGATGGCAGATCTGAAACTGCAAACCACGCAAAGGGTAGTTAGCAACTGATGTTTGCTTTGAAATAACAACTAAGATTTGGTATGGACAAGTAAGTACAGTCAACAAGTGGCAAAGAAATGCAATTCTGTTGTCTCTCTGCATGTCATGACATGCATTTGGAAACTCAAGTGGGACCTTTAGCTAACCAATTAAATGTGTCTGTTAACTAATATCAGTATCATATCACAATCATATTGGAACAACTAAGTTTTGGTATTTTGAGTGTTGTGTTGTTTAGCTTGAAGGGTGGAGTAATGCTAGTACGACATAAAGCACCTACGCAGATCATAGTAGACACTACTGGAGGATGCTGCTAACGTGACACTATGATCAGAGACCCTTCGACGAAATTGTGTGCAATGCAATAATCACAAACGGTGGTGTAAAAAACCATCAAAAAGTTCCAAAACGTTTGCGATGATGGATGCATCAAACATGGTTCAGATTTTAGTTGCATGTGTGATGCAGGGTATACGGTTCAGTTCAATCAACTGTTTGCGATGAGGCAACACAAATGAAATGGGCAGCCAGATGAAGGTGTGTGCGATATACAACATACAGTTCACTCAGATGAACTATTTGTGATTAGGCAACACAAAAGAAAATGTCAGCCAGATCAAGGTGTGTGCGATATACGGCATGCGGTTCACTCGGCCTTGTCGTCAGTGTGTGACCTCTGTGGCAACCGTTCGCTCCCCACTATCCTCTTCTTGTACCGTGGCAACTGTCCACTGCCTCTTCGCCTTTCCCTCTCGATTTGGAACTACTGTCGCACACTCTTCCTCCCTCCATTTGCCTTTACCCTTCCTTCTTCCATTGTTCAATCGTCTTCTCCATGGAGGGAATAGGCCGGAAACGACCCCGTTATTCTCGGCCCAATCTGAAAGATGACGTGGTGGAGGAACTCATTGATCGGTGCAACGTCATCACCTCGGCTAGCATGAAGGCTTGTTCAAGACCATTCTTGAATCAACTAATAACATCATTACAAGCAACCCAAGGGTCCAAGAGCGGTTTGATCTCCCCTAACTTCTTCGCCGTGACCCTGATCACTGGCGCGGGGATGACGGAAGCCTCACCTTGTGCAAGTTGATGCTGCTTGATCATGATACGTGTGATGTTAAGATGCCATCGCTTGAGTGTAAGGCTTGGGCAGGCGCAAATGGAGATTGGGTTGTTTATATTGGGTACAACTACGAGTGGGAACTTGTGAATGTGTACACTCGTCACCAGGTTCCACTTCAAAAAATCTCAGACTGCCCTAAAGTTGAGCACACCGGTATTCTCCGTACGTTCAAATACGATCATGGTGACTATCATCACTCTTGGGATTACACGAACTATGAAGTTGTTGCTATCTTCGACAAGCTTGTTGCCATCCTTGCTTCCATGACTCGATGGATATTGCTCAAAAATCAATTTTTCTACATGGCTGAGTACTGTGATGCAATTCAATACGAGGGTCTTGTGTTTGCTGCCACCACTCGTGGCACCATTTTTGCATGGAATCTTTATGGTTTCAGTATGTTTGTCTTCCAGTGTAATTATAATTGTTTCATCGACATGCATGCGGGTTAGCTAGCTAGTTTCCATTTACTAATTAACCTTCTTGTGTTTCCAAGGTCCTGTGAACATTCCACCACCTATACTTGAAAAGTTTTATAACCAAGGGGGAGATGACGATGGTGATGATCATGAGCATGAGGACAAGCAGGAACCATATACTCAGTGGCGCCTGGCAACTTATTTCGATGGGTCACCTCTTCTTGTCTGTATACAGGGCACTGCTGATGTTACTAAGGAAGCAGGTGTTGTCTCGCATGGTCGCACTCTTCGGACCTATTCCAACATCCGTTGTAGGGTATTCGGGATGGATACTAGTGTGCTAGCGCCAACACCTTCCCCCTGGAGACTAAGGCATAGCCTATTAGTGGGAAGGGGCTGATGCCTTCCCACCCACCTAGGTTCAAGGCATGGTACTTGCAATTTGGGTTTGTTGCACCAATTATACTGTAGGGGGTTCCCTTACAGTCTTTCTGTGAAAAAAACACCTTCTCCCTGGTTCAGTATTGATAGTCTTGGAGAAAACTCGCTATTCCTTGGACAAAATTATCCAATGATGGTGAAAGGCGATCTAGCTTCTGTTGACAGAACGTTACTACCATTTATGAGAAGCAACTGTATCTATACCTCGGACATTGCTATGCTTCCCTACCGTGGCTATCACAATATGGGTATTGAAATAGGCTGCTTCAGCCTGGATGATCAGTACTGTGTTGGTCTCGAGATTGACAGTAGCTGGCCCTTCCCAGAGAATCACTTCTAGTTCAAAGCAAGTGTTTCCAACGTCGACGAGTGGTTGAGCTAAAGTTCATTTCATCGCTTTCTTATTTGTTGTGTGATAAAACCTTTACTTTACTAGAATGTTTTGTTGGAAATGATCTATAATCCAACATGTATCCTCATTGTCGTTGTGGGTTGATGACTTATTGTATGTAAGCAATGGTACATTTGCAATTTTGCATATGCGTCCATCAACTCACGCCTGCTAGTGGTGTCCATATGAACAGTGCTAGTGATTTTAGTTGAAAAAATTAGATAGTGCTAGTGATTTTTTAGCTACATGTTTTGACAAATCGCAGTGTTACAAGGTTGACAAATGGCAATGTGACTAGATAAACAAATGTCAATCTTTCCAGTTAGACAAATGGTAACATACCCAATATGACAGATGCAAATCTTCCCCAATTGTTTCTACGTTGTTGCACATGGGTCATCCAAAACAATCATTTGTGTTGAAGGGATGCACAAATCCTGCACTGCAAATTTTCCCGTGACTTAATGGGGAAGACCATAACTCTCACTTTGCATATGGGTGTTCTATCTAAAACGTTTGCGATCAAGAGTTGCACAAATCCTGCTCAGCACATTTTCCCTTGGCTTCCTGGGGAAGCTATCGGTTTGCATACGGGTGTTCTAACTAAAATGTTTGCGATGAGTGTTTTATATTTAAAAACCGTTGATGTTATTTTCATAAGAAAATCATTTGATAAGTCTGTACATTAAGAGAGAAAAACACAAGTTCGTTCAAACCATATCTTTCATTCAGTCACACTATGAATTTATATTCATATGATCGAGAATTCGAAATACAGTATTAAACCCCAAAAAACTATTTCAAGCGGTGTCGGTGTACTAGAATAGGGGTACCCTAGTACCCCGAACTTGTGCACGGGCAGTTGCAGCACCCCGCGGCAAGGCTTGCCGGGCGAACGCCAAGATCCTCCAAGGTTACCTTGGAGCCATTCAAGAACAAAGTATTTAAGCTCAGGAGACAAGGCCCCGGCAAGAGGAGCTTGCCAGGAAGACCAAACAAGGTACCTCGAGGCCCGGTGAGCGACAAGCTTCCGGACCCGACAAGATAACAACAGCGGCAAGGCGCTTGCCGCGGCAGGCGGCCACTCTGTACCCACGCTCCAGCGCATCCACCAACGTGTCGCTCTGGGGGCCTCTCCAGGCGCGCGTGGCGGGAGGCTGTGCAGCCAGCGGTGCGCAGTGGCATGCGAAGCTGACAAGATCATCGTCGTGGCGAACGGTGGCGCCCCTAACGGTCCTTTTCTGCACTGTTTGGGCGACTCAGACGGCCCTTTAATGCCCTTGTCCCCTGCCGTCAGGGTTAGGTAGGGTGCACTGTACAAGTAACTGTACCAACCACCTCACTTTTTACATTTGTACCCTTCTCTGCGTTGCCACCTGTCGGTGACCCCTTTAGCGTATAAAAGGAGGCCCATGCGCAACGTAAAGGGGGTTCGGTTCAGTTTGACTCATTCGTAACCCAGAAAGACACTACGCTCTCGCGCTAGAGCAAGAACAGAATAGAACCAGACAAGCAATAGTAGGAGTGTTATCTCCCCGGAGAGCTCCGAAGCTGGGTAAACTGCTCGTGTGCTTCGCCTCGATCTGCTCTTCGTGCGATCTCCGCCCCCCGCTGAACCGAAAGGGGCCCGGTCCGCCGGCCCCATAGGTGTTCGAGGATCAGTTTCCCCGACATCTTTTGGCGCGCCAGGTAGGGGGCGTGGGCACGGCGGGTGCAGCCAAACGCACGGGGGCCGGCGCCATGGTGGGTGGAGAGGCACGCACGGGCACGGGCGCTGGCATATACACGAGCTCGCGCGGGTCCGCGAAGACCTTGCTGACGCCCGCGGCTTTGAGCTCTATGATAGTGCTCGGCGACAAGCCCGTCAATGCTACAGGGATGGTCGCTGGTGCGGGCGCGGGGATGGGAGCTGGGACGGGAGCGGGGGCAGCAACCGCCACAGCCAGCTCGTTCAGGGGCATGTCCATGAGGCCCCATTCCTCCTTATTTTCTATCTCTTCCGGCTCGGAGTCGACTTCGCCAAACTGGAAGACTAGTGGCAAATGATCAATCTACGCCATGGCATTGGTGGAGGTATGCTGGAGGGAGGGGAATGGGAGGCGAACAGTAAGGCCGCCCGTATTAAACAGCATCTCGCGCGCCATTAATGGAGAGGAAGGCGGGCGGGCATGGAAGTCAAAGGGATCTCTTCCAAGTAAGCTTACACAGTGGACAACTCGCACGCTTCCCGGTGAGCTTGCATATTAGAGGACAGCTTGCATGCCTCTCGGTCAGCCTGCGCACCGAACTTCGCTCGCACACCTCCTTTTCGGTCAAGCAGCTGTCCGCACGGCACCTCCTATAGTCACATGAATGGTTAACAGAATGCACATGATTTGAATTATACGAATGTTTGAGATATTAAAGTGGCAGCTATTTTTTCAAAATGCCTTTGTTGGCTATTATTCGAGTGCGCCTTCTCTCAAAATGGACACGAAAAATACGACAGCATGTCGGGTGCTATTCCATGATAGCATGCCAAGTTTCATGAATTTCAGACGAATTTTGGATTTACAAGAATTTAAAAACAAAGTATCTCAATGTTTTGCCAGCAATCAACGGTGCCCTGGTGTTTGAAATTCATTCTCATTTCTTGCATGGGACCTAAGCATGCACCCAAGGACACAGATGTGATTGTCCAACCAATTTATATGCACTGGAGCATGTGCATGTAGTTCAAATTAGAATGCACATAAAATTCCTAGAAAACACAGTTAATGTATAAAAATGTCCAAACGAACCCCGAAAAATTCCAAATTTTAACACAACACTCATGTTGTTCTATGTTGACACTAGAGTTTTTTGAAAGCAATAAGAGGCAGCGGATATCGTTTCGCCCCCAAAGGTGGGGCGTTCCCTACCGAAACCATCAGGTTTGTTGTGACAAGCTCTGGTTTGTGAGAAACTTATGCCCAAACCAGCCCCAAATGGGACGAAATTTTTACCACGGCATGTTGATGCCGCTCCATGATAGCATGCCAAGTTTCACGACTTTCAGATGAGCTTTGGATTTACTAGAATTTTAAAACCAGGTATGTCAATGTTTGTGGCCGAGTGACGGTGGCAGGGTGTTTGACATTCATTCCCATTTCTTGCATGGGACCTAAGCATGCAACCAAGGGCACAAATTTGAATTTTCAACCAATTTATATGCATTAGAGCATATGCATGTAGTTCAAATTTGAATTATGCACATAAATGCATTGAAAACTCAATTAATTCATAAAAATGTCCAAACAAACCCCAAAAAATCCAAAAAAATTGACACAACACTCCTGCTGTTCTATGTTGACATGAGAAATTTTTTGAAAGAAATAAGAGGCAATGGATATCGTTTCATCCCCAAAGGTGGGACGTTCCCTACAGAAACCATCAGGCATATTGTGAGAAGCTCTAGTATGTGACAAGCATATCCGCAAACCTGGCCCAAATGGGACAAAAAAATTACCACGGCATGTTGATGCCGCTCCATGATAGCATGCCAAGTTTCATGAATTTCAGACGAGATTTGGATTTACTAGAATTTAAAAACCAGGTATCTCAATGTTAGCGGCCGAGTAATGGTGGCAGGGTGTTTGACATTATTCCCATTTCTTGCATGGGACCTAAGCATGCAACCAAGGGCACAAATTTGAATTTTCAACCAATTTATATGCATTAGAGCATGTGCATGTAGTTCAAATTTGAATTATGCACATAAATGCATTGAAAACTCAATTAATGCATAAAAATGTCCAAACGAACCCTGAAAAATCCCAAAAATTGACACAACACTCCTGTTGTTCTATGTTGACATAAGAAATTTTTTGAAAACAATAAGAGGCAATGGATATCGTTTCATCTCCAAAGGTGGGATGTTCCCTACCAAAACCATCAGGCTTGTTGTGAGAAGCTCTGGTTTGTAAGAAGCACATCCCCAAACCTGCCCCAAATGGGACAAAAAAATTACCATGACATGTTGATGCTGCTCCCTGATAGCATGCCAAGTTTCATGAATTTCAGACGAGCTTTGGATTTACTAGAATTTAAAAACCAGGTATGTCAATGTTTGCGGCCGAGTGACGGTGGCAGGGTGTTTGCCATTCATTCCCATTTCTTGCATGGGACCTAAGCATGCAACCAAGGTCACAAATTTGAATTTTCAACCAATTTATATGCATTAGAGCATGTGTAGGTAGTTCAAATTTGAATTATGTACATAGATGCATTGAAAACTCAATTAATGCATAAAAATGTCCAAACGAACCCCGAAAAATCCCAAAAATTGACACAACACTCATGTTGTTCTATGTTGACACGAGAATTTTTCTGAAAGAAATAGGAGGCAATGGATATCGTTTTGTCCCCAAAGGTGGGACATTCCCTACCAAAACCATTAGGCTTGTTGTGAGAAGCTCTGGTTTGTGAGAAGCATATCCCCAAACCTGCCCCAAATGGGACAAAAAATTTACCACGGCATGTTGCCGCTCCATGATAGCATGCCAAGTTTCATGAATTTTAGACGACCTTTGGATTTACTAGAATTTAAAAACCAGGTATGTCAATGTTTGCGGCCGAGTGACGGTGGCAGGGTGTTTGACATTAATTCCCATTTCTTGCATGCGACCTAAGCATGCAACCAAGGGCACAAATTTGAATTTTCAACCAATTTATATGCATTAGAGCATGTGCATGTAGTTCAAATTTGAATTATGCACATAAATACATTGAAAACTCAATTAATGCATAAAAATGTCCACACGAACCCCGAAATATCCCAAAAATTGACACAACACTCCTGTTGTTCTATGTTGACACGAGAAATTTTTTGAAAGCAATAAGAGGCAATGGATATCGTTTCGTCCCCAAAGGTGGGACGTTCCCTACTGAAACCATCAGGCTTGTTGTGAGAAGCTCTGGTTTGTGAGAAACATATCCCCAAACCTGCCCCAAATGGGACAAAAAATTTACCACGGCATGTTGATGCCGCTCCATGATTGCATGCCAAGTTTCATGAATTTCAGACAAGCTTTGGATTTACTAGAATTTAAAAATCAGGTATCTCAATGTTTGCGGCCGAGTGGTGGTTGCAGGGTGTTTTACATTCATTCCCATTTCTTGCATGTTACCAATGTTTGCGGCCGAGTGGCAGTGGCAGGGTGTTTCACATTCATTCCCATTCCTATTTCTTGTATGTTCAATATCACCCTAAATCGGTTGGCATGGCCTACTTTCCTGAACATATTCTAAATATTGCTACATTTGGATAAAAGGTGCCACATGCACCATATACGCCAGAGGGGATTTTCCCCCTCTTCTTTCTATATTAGGCAAATTAGTGATGTATTGTTCTTTCGATTACTCTCATATTTCCATGACATCATGTTTACCCTATCTGTTTAATTATAGAATTTTGTCCTCCGATTTCAACTGATGTACAGTTCTTTCAATTTGGGCCCATATTTGCATGTTACCATATTTTCTTTAACAATCCTACCATTTTCTGCAGGACATCCCTCGCTATGCAACAGATTATGTAGTGCACAATTTTCCCTTTACATACATCAAGGCTCCACTAATGTCATACTGCACACAAACCATGGATTTACAATCGTTGCTACGGTAAGACTTGACGAAGGTGGTGACTCCTATTTTGGCACTAGCTTTTGGAATGAAATTGCAAAGTTTTATGTACTGAAAGCTGGCACTAAAATTGCACTGCACATAGAAGGGCCTGGTCATGAGATATATGCTAACTTCCCCGACAAAATCATTCATCCAGACTTTGTTCGAAGTAAGTTTTTTTTCAACTATCTGCATATGTTGACTTACCCAGCAATGTCAAATGAACTGTGTAGTATTTAAGCACCCAATTGTTATTCCCTTTTCTTACTATATCCCTACCTAATAACTTCTAGTTACCAATACACTTTTCTATTGCCCCGTTTTAACTAAATATTCCCTGTACTCCCATATCTATCAGAAGGCACCGGTCACAAGGAGATTCTGGAGGTGGAGAATGGGGCTGCCAACAAGCGGAGGCGGGGTGAGCTAGAACCGCAAGCGACTCCAGCAGGCCTAGACTTAATCAGTAGCCTCCACACCGATATGTTGAGAGTCATCATCTCCCTCCTCCCAATCAAATATGGGGCGCGGACAACCCTCCTTTCTCGGCGGTGGTGCCCCCTATGGAAGTCCAGCCCTCTCGACCTCATCGACACCCACAAGCTTTGCCACGGCTATCGCACAAGCTTGGATGCGTTCTCCAAGATCCGTGGCAGTCACCTTGGCCCAACCAAAGGCCTTAGAATGGGCAAGTTCCGTTCCAACGGCAAGGACCGAGCCAAGCTTGACAACTGGTTCCGATCCCCCACCCTAGATCATCTCGAGGAGCTCACTTTTGATTATGGGCATATGTGGTCGCTGCCAACGTCCGCACTCCGCCTCGCGCCCACGCTGCGCGTCGCCAAGATCAGTAACTGCCATTTCCCGCCCCTTAATGATGCGCCCGCTCTTATTCTACTACGACTGAAGCACCTCGAGCTCGTCGTTGTCTGCCTCTCAAAGGGTGACATGGAGCGCCTGCTCCGTGGCTATACTGCACTCGAGTACCTTCCACATCACCTCCATGACTCTCCGGACTATTTATGTGTGTTCCTGGTGCGGCAGGAAGACATCACAAAAGGTGGACCACGGTATGGTCATCCAGGACACACCTGCACTTGAGAGATTACTTGTAGTTGATCAAGAAGGTCCAACAAGAATCAATGTCATTTCTGCACCGAAATTGACGGTGGTGGGCCACTCGTTTGACAAATACTTCGAACTTCTACCTCTCCTTCTACAAATTGGCATTATTTCTAATTTTGAAGGTGTTTGTTCGTTTTTCATTCAGAAAATGATTCCGACAAGCTTGACCCCGAAACTGCGCACATTGAAGGTCTTGGCACTAGAATCTATCGGGCCCGACTTGGAGCAAGTCGTCAGTTTCCTGAGATGCTTTTCGTGCTTGGAGAAGCTATATATCGAGGTGATGTTCCCTTCCTGTTAAATGTTAACCATAAGGGAGTTCAATTTGTGACACCTTTTTTGAAGTTTACAATGACAATGTACTACAATTTTTGAAGGTTCTTTTGGAGGATTTCAGTACATACATGCCCCCCCATATTGGTTGCTTGATCCATATGGTTACATTCAATAAGTATTTCTCCTTTGGATTCATCTGTACTAGTTTTCTTAGGGAACTATTCATCCACTCCAACCTCTTGTGAAGAAGGTTACATTTTTCTAGAATGTAATCAAATGCCCATGTTAATCATGTCAGATCGAAGATGGCATGTTAGTGCATTTTAGAAATCCTGCAAACCAAATAGCTAGGCCTGTAGTAATGTTCAAAACTGCATGTAGGCACTAACACGTTTTCGTCTTTTGCAGATAAGATTAGGCCCAGTGGTGGATAATGTGATACAATATAACAATCACGTTGAATGCCTAGATCTACATCTCTCAGAAATTACTTTGAACTCCTACCGAGGGACCTTACCGGAGATTATGTTCGCCAGGTTCTTTGTTCTCAGAGCAAGGGTGCTGAAGGAAATGAGGTTTGCCCTACATTTATTTCGCAAAAATGAATGGACTGTTGATCAGCGCCGGTACCTGTGGCAGAATGGAGTAGGCTCCAAAAGTGTTGAATTTCATATTGGAACTTCAGATGATAGAGTAATCGGAAGTCATCGGGTCAACCCCATACATGACTTCTCAGTGGTTGACCCCTTTGCAAAAATTGTGAGGTTTCGAAGCCAGACTTAGAAGCGGTGATATTAGTTTGAACCTCTCTGATATCCATGTTCAGTGCATCAATGTGAGCGTTTGCAGCCGATGAGCTAAATTTCATTTCTAATATTAGTTTGAACCTTGTAATCTTCGAATTTGAGCCATATAACTCTGGAATTTGAACCTTGTAACATTTCGAGCTTTTGTGGTACAATCGTTGAAATGTCATCGTATGAGACTCGTATATTGCTAGCACTATTTTGACCTTAATATGCAATGGTCTTAGATTTTATTAACCATTCTCGATTCAGTTTACCTTGTCTATGTCACAGCACAATATCTGTATATCTAACTCGACTGTGATATTCGACAATATTGCACACAGTTGGTTTCTTCCATAGTGTGCACTATAGAGCGCAGAATTAATTATTGCACTCGAGTGTCCATCATCACCCTTCTGTGTAACTTTGACCTCATCACCCTAGGGTAAACTTATGACCGAAGTCATTCCACACACTTCATTTTTACAAAGCTTTTTGCCAATAAATGCCAATGATTTTTCCCTCTTCTAGCCGATGAGTGGCCAAACTAGCCGGGCAGGAAGCTTGTGCGGTAAACAGCGCGGTAGCGGGGGAACAGGATCTTCGAGCCCACGCCTGGGGTGCAGTGTTTTCAAGCATGCACTGGATTCTGGAATCCTCCTCTATGAACGCCGTGACAAGACGTGACGATTACAGGCCGGTCGACCCCCATTTATTACATCGGCCATTTAACCTACCCTTGTGTCTCTTCAACCTTTCGATCGTGCCCCACCATTGCAAGAAGCACACCACCATGAGAAATTCTTAGAGGGTATCCTGTGTGGCTCCAGTGGAGCTCCGAGCGGTTGCCGACGACGAGTAGCAGTTCACCATGCATGCTGTGGTGGATACCCAAAAAGGTTCATGGACCTCTCGGTGGTGTACACCAACGACCCGATCTGGGCGGAGCACTCCATCCACATCATGGAGTTGTTGTTTGCCAAGGAGAAGTACAAGGTGGTTGGGTTCGACCTCGAGAATACCCGTGCTCGTGTCTGGGTCTTGTACCAAGGTCACCGTCGCCCAAATGTGTGTGCGCCACCACGTCCTTGTCTACCACTACTTCCTGGCCACAAGGCCTTGCGAGCATTTCGCCAGGTTTGTCAAGAGCCCCCACTACATGTTTGCTACGGTGGACATCACCAACGATGTAAAGGCGCTCGAGAATTCGGGCATCGCCTGCCAAAATCTTGTCGACATCGAGGGCCAATACAAGATCAGGGGCAGCAAGGAGCATGAGAAGGACTCACTGGTTCACCTCACCGAGGCCATCATCGACCCCTAATACAGAGACATGAATGATTCGTGCAACAAGGACAAGCGTGCATGGCACTCGGCCTGGATGGAGAAACTCAACAAAGCTCACGTCGTGTATGGTGGCCAAGGAGGCGTACACGAGTTATGACATGTACAGGCGGATCGTTGACATGAGGAAGTCCCTCCTTCCCCAAAACGGCTAGGGATCTAGCTGGAAGCAGAGCAATGGCAAGCGTCGTCGCAACAATAAGTAGATGATTAGATCCTCGTTTCTCCTACTTTAGTATGCAAGTAATTGCTTTCTTTGGTGTGTGGAAATGTTATGTGTGTAGTCACTTGTATAATTGTATGCTTAATTTGGTGATGCAATGCTGTCTTTTTAAGTATATATGTTGATGTTGTAGATAGAGCGTAGATGTTGTGCGGACAAAGAAAATCACACCGCACACGGGCTAAACAATGGAACCTGTTGGTGATGTTTTCATCAATCACTCACAATTGTATACCAGCAATCGTTTGCTCACAACACACACGACTTGTTAGCAGTAATCGTCTCTGTTGTTATCGGTCTTCGCACACGTCTCCGATTACAGACCTGTTTGCCTTATATCACACACATCTTGTTCATTTGAACCGTTTCTACTCTCATGTCTCAACGCAAATAGTTCATCCGAGTGAATCGCATGCCGTATATCGCACACCTTTGATCTGGCTCGCCGTTTCTTTTGTGTTGCCTAATCACAAACAGTTCATCTGATTGAATCGTATGTTGTGTATCGCACACGCCTTCATCTGGCTGCCAGTTTCTTTTGTTCCTCGTCATCGCAAGCAGTTCATTGAACTGAACCATATGCCCTTCATCGCACACGCAAATAAAACCTGAACCGTGTTTGATGCATCCGTCATCGCAAACGTTTTATACATTTCTGATGGTTTTCATACAGCACCGTTTGCGATTATTGCATCGCACACAGTTTCTCGAAGGGTCTCTGATTGTAGTGTCGCATTAGTAGCATCCTGCAGTAGTGTAAGCATGCAACCAAGGGTACAAATTTGAGTTTTCAACTAATTTATATGCATTAGAGCATGTGCCTATAGTTCAAATTTGAATTATGCACATGAATGCATAGAAAACTCAGTTTATGCATAAAAATGTCCAAGTGAACCCCGAAATATCCCAAAAATTGACACAACACTCGTATTGTTCTATGTTGACACGAGAAACATTTTGAAAGTAAGAAGAGGCAAAATATATCGTTTCATCCCGCAAGGTGGCACGTACCCTACCGAAACCATCAGGCTTGTTGTGAGAGAAGCTATGTTTGCGAGAAGCTTATACCCACACCTGCCCCAAATGGGACGATATTTTTACCACGACATGTCGTTGTCGTTCCATCATATCATGTCAAGTTTCATGAATTTCAGACGAGTTTTCGATTTACTAGAATTTTAAAACCATGTATCTCAATGTTAGCGGTCGAGCGATAGTGTCAAGGTGTTTGACATTCGTTCTCATTTCTTGCATTTGACCTAATCTTGCGACCAAGGACAAACATTTGATTTTGCAACCCGTTTTTATGGACGGAGCATGTGCATGTAGTTCAATTTTGAATTATGCACATAAATGCCTAGAAAACTCAATTAACGTATAAAAATGTCCAAACGATCCCCAAAAAATCCAAAATTTAACACGCCACTCTTGTTGTTCTATGTTGACACCAGGTAAAAATTGACAGGAAGAAGAGGCGACGAATATCGTTTTGTCCACAAAGGTGACACGTTTCCCTAATGAAACAATGAGGATTTCTTGTGAGAAGCTCTGGTTTGTGAGAAGCTTATACCACAACCTGCCCCAAATGGGACAATATTTTTTACCCCAGCATGTTGATGCAATTCCATGATAGCATGCCAAGGTTCATGAATTTCAGACGGGTTTTGGATTTACTAGAATTACAAAAGCAAGTACCTCAACATTTTCCGAAGACCCACGGTGTCGTGGTGTTCAAAATTCATCCCCATTTCTTGCATGGGACATAAGCATAAACCCATGGACACATATATGATTTTGCAACCCATGTTGGTGCATCGGAGCATGTGCATGTGCTTTAATTTTGAATTGTGCACCTGAAAATGTCTAGAAAACCAATTTAATGTATAAAATTTCCAAATGAACCTTGAATAATTCCATTTTTTACAACACGCATATAGTTGCATGTTCATTGCAGATAAAAGGTATAGCAATTCAAACACCATCCATTGCCACTGTGACCCCATTATATAATTCAAATCAAGATGAAAAATCAAGTAGATCACACACAGTTTATTATCACCAACCGTGTGAGATGCAACACAAAATATCTTGGAGCACCGTCAGATTATAGTACCATACGACTTACATGAGAACATGCGACAGCTACAGCCACAACCCGCTCTAAATAAGGGACCTTGTCTGATGACACTTTGCACGCTAGTTTTTTTGCTGAAGCGATTCCAAATTTTTGGCTTCCGCGGAAATATCTACCTCCCAGCCCCCCCTTACCAAAAGCCACATTTACCTTGTTTCCGCCTTCCTTTCCAAGTTCAAACCTTCACTCCTTGCTTGTAGCGCTGCCTCCTCGCCGGCGATCCTCCTTCACGCTGCTTGGCCTCGCCTATCCAGGCAGGTAATCCGCATGCCCCGGCCGCCGATGCGAGCGCGACACCCTCCACCCAAATCACCGACCCCTCCACCAAATAAGTGCTGCCCTAAGCCATGGTGCACGTAGTATAGCCAAGATCTCAATGAGCATTTGGCAGCGGAGAAGCAATTCCCGGCCACACATGCGGATGAGGTCGCAATGGCTGCCATTCATGCCGACCCCCAGATCTTGGAGGAGCACCTCGCCGTCGAGGCCACCGTCGACACCTCGTGCGCCGATGCCGCGTCGCGGTTGGCTACTTTAAACGACAATTCATGGCATTTTCTTGAGGCCACCATCGGTGCCTTCGACAAAGACTACGAGGTGTTTTCTCAGCGTGCACGTGCTTACCTCATCTCGAGAGCCAGCAGGTTGGTGCCTGGAGCGGCTCCAGTAACTCACCACTATGATGAGGGCACCCATGGTGCGGAGGCCTCGCCCTCTTCCATGTCCAAGGATCCAATCGTCATCTATATCTCCAACAATGAGGAGTAGCTTGTCTTATTAGCTCACTACAAGGACCCATGTTCAGTTTGCTAGCTACTGCATTTCCTTAACAAATTCTAGTGAATTGTGCTATCTACTTTTACCATGCAATCTTCTGCTCTAGTGTATATGTTCTATATGTCGTGCAATGTGGTGTTCAATTAACTGTTTGGTTCAATTCCGCAAATGTGATGTTCAATTCTTCAGGCTACAATTTTCCAAGTTGTCAAGCTTGCTTGGATTGGTTAACTGTCTGACCTTCTATTAGGAGTATGTTATATTTTGCAATGTGGTTCTCAGTTAACGTTTGGTTCGTTTGTTGTGGTGTTTAGTTAACATCACGTGCATGGTCTGTTGTCTAATAACACATTATTGTGCAATTGCAGGAACCATTCTAATATTTAGGTTTTTAACAATTTGGTCTTGCACATGTAGGTCCTGCTGTCAGAGGTTTTGACCCACGGTTCGACCCATTTTGCATATGAGGAAATGAGTTGTCCATGAATATGCATCAAGTCAAGAAACTCAGAAAGATTGTTAGGATAAAGAAATTAGCGACAAAAAACAACAAGATCTTTGTTTGTACAATGAACAAGACATCAGTTCTCTACAAGATGGTACTAACTATTATACCTTGCCTTTTTTCATTCATTTGCCCCATTTCCAATATAGAGAATATATTTATGCACATCCTTGTTTTCAGGCCTTTCCAAAGCAGTTCACTGATGATTACCTCTCTAACCACCTCTATGGTCAGGAGGCGAGGAAGGTTTTCATACAACACCCACGGTTCAATATTGAAGTGTTCCTAAAGAGGACGAAGGATAGATGGTCAATCATCCACATGCACTGGCCTAAAGTTGCAAAAACCTTCAACATGAATGAAGGCTCAATATTCGCCTTCCGCTTCAGCAGTTTTCCAGATGAGATGCATCTGTCTATATACTGTGTATGATGCTAATTTCAAAAGGTTCTACATGTTGCATGTGAAACTTGGTGCCGGTGTAGTTGTGTAATGGGGTAGCTGAGTGCTGAAGCTATATCATGTTGTACTATGATGTATTTCAATTATGAAATCCTGCTTCCTTAGTATGGAAATGAAATATATTATGTGCTAATATGAATGTCAATTAGATTAATAAATGGTTTATTAATAATAGGGCAATTAGTCTGCTAATGGTGAATTAGCCTGCTAATTGGGTTCTGCTATTGCAAACGGTTATTGAGAAAAATACCATGGGCGATGACCTCAGGCAACGCACACAGTTTCTAGGAATAAACTGTGTTGGATCAATGAACAATCACACACGACCTTCTCTTGAAAATTGTTTGTGTTAGGCCACCTTGCACAAATGTTTACCACATAAAAACTGTGTGTGATGACCAACCTTTGCCACATAGTTTCTTCTATGCACCATGTGTGATACATTCAATATCGCAAACGATAAAATTGTTAATATCGTGTGCAATCTCAACACTATCACAAACGATTTAACGAGGAATATTGTGTGTGATGTACCTGTGAATGGAAACGTTTTCCTTGGAGTGACTGTGTGGGATGTACATACAAATGGAAACGTTTAGCGGGGACTGGCCATGTGGGATGTACTTGCGACCGGAAACAATTTCGCCTGTATAGTTGTATTTTTAGCTCTCCTGTACGTATTTCCGTGTTTGAGCACTCGACGGTCGCACATGACCTCATTTTGCCGAGCGTGTGTGCCAGGAGGGCATATCCCCGACGGTTTCTGGGTCATGTGGGAAGGACCCCCCTATCGCCGTCACTCACTAGGCGACAGTTCCAAATGACATCACGGAAAGGGGTCAAAACTGTTTGTATAGCAGTGACGCGTACCAGAGAGAGTAGGTAAAATGGGAAAACACTAAGCATCAAGAGTAAAATCAGGAAAGTGGAACTAGCTGGACCAGTGGGTGGAGCACATGCTTTTCGAAACGAATATAGGAACATTAGGTGACCAATTAAACGTTCTCTGTTTTAGTAATATGAGCATCATATTAGATTCGTATTTTAACAACTAAGGTTTGGAATTATGAGTGGCATGTTGTTTCGCTTGATGGGTTGAGGTCTTGAGGAGCAGTGCTAGCACGACAGGAAGGACCTACGATGATGGTAGTGAATATAAAGGGGGGGAAACCATAAGCTTTACGAGTATAGTGACCGTGCCATGGCGGATCTGAAGGTGCAGACCAGACAAAGATACTTTGCAACCAATGTTTGCTTTCAACTAGCCACTACGATTTGGTAAGGACAAGAAAAGTACAGTAAACAATTTACGATCTATTTTCTGGGTGAGATCAATAACTTAAGCCCATATGGAAGAGTACCACTTCTCTTGCGACGCCGTGTAGGCCCCTGCTGATACGTTGAGGGTGTTGCGGGTGCAATGGTTGTCGGTGATATGTCTCCAATGTATCTATAATTTTTGATTGTTCGATGCTATTATATTGTCCGTTTTGGATGTTTAATGGGCTTTATTATGCACTTATATATTATTTTTGGGACTAACCTATTAACCGAAGGCCCAGTGCAAATTGCTGTTTTTTTGCCTATTTCAGTGTTTCGCAGAAAAGGAACATCAAACGGAATCCAAACGGAATGAAACCTTCGCGAGGATCATTTTTGGAACAAACGCAATCCAGGAGACTTGGAGTGGACGTCAAGAAAGAAGCGAGGAGGCCACGAGGCAAGAGGGCGCGCCCCCACCCTCGTGGGCCCCTCGCAGCTCCACCGACCTACTTCTTCCTCCTATATATACCGATATACCCTAAAGACATCCAGGAGCACCACGAATCCCTATTTTAACTGCGGCAACCTTCTGTACCCATGAGATCCCATCTTGGGGCCTTTTTGGCGCTCCACCGGAGGGTGAATCGATCACCAAGGGCTTCTACATCAACAACATAGCCTCTCTGATGATGTGTGAGTAGTTTACCACAGACCTTCGGGTCCACACTTATTAGCTAGATGGCTTCTTCTCTCTCTTTGGATCTCAATACAAAGTTATCCTCGATTCTCTTGGAGATCTATTCGATGTAATTTTTTTTGCAGTGTGTTTGTCGAGATCCGATGAATTGTGGGTTTATGATCAAGTTTATCTATTAGCTTTGGGTTCAATCTTGCGGTGTCCTTTCCCATTGACAGCAGGGGAAGCAAGGAACGTATTGTATTGTTGCCATCGAGGATAAAAAGATGGGGTTTATATCATATTGCTTGAGTTTATCCCTCTACATCATGTATCTTGCCTAATGCGTTACTCTGTTCTTATGAACTTAATACTCTAGATGCATGCTGGATAGCAGTCGATGTGTGGAGTAATAGTAGTAGATGCAGAATCGTGTCGGTCTACTTGTCAAGGACGTGATGCCTATATACATGATCATGCCTAGATATTCTCATAATTATTCGCTTTTCTATCAATTGATCGACAGTAATTTGTTCACCCACCGTAGATTATGGTATCTTGAGAGAAGCCACTAGTGAAACCTATGGCCACCATGTCCATTCTCCATTATTTTATTCTCCCAACAACTAGCTATTTTTGTTGCCGTGTATTTTGCAATCTTTACTTTCCAATCTACACAAAAATACCAAAAATATTTATCTTATTATCTTTATTAGATCTCACTTTCGTAAGTGACCGTGAAGGGATTGACAACCCCTTTATCGTGTTGGTTGCGAGGTTCTTGTTTGTTTGTGCAGGTACTAGGCGACTTGCGTGTAGTCTCCTACTTGATTGATACCTTGGTTCTCAAAAACTGAGGGAAATACTTACGCTACTTTTCTGCATCACCCTTTCCTCTTCAAGGGAAAACCAACACATGCTCAAGAGGTAGCAAGAAGGATTTCTGGTGCCGTTGCCGGGGAGGCTTACACCAAGTCAAATCAAGATTTGATCTCCCAGCAACTAGCCATTTCTAGTGCCATTGCCGGGGAGATTTACGCACAAGTCAAGACATACCAAGTACCCATCACAAACTCTTATCCCTCGCATTACATTATTTGTCATTTGCCATTTTATTCACCTCTTTTCTGTTCGCCCTTTTCCCGTTTGTCGGGGAGATTTACGCACAAGTCAAGACATACCAAGACATACCAAGTACCCATCTCGTTTTCCTCTCCCCCACTTCACCTTTTCCATTTTATTCACCTCTTTTCTGTTCGCCCTTTTCCCGTTTGCCTTTCTTTCGCCATGCCCGAATCAAAAATGGGTAATGCTTTTCTCCCGAGTTCTAGTACTTTGGATAGACCCTTTATCCTTTCTATGCTCATAAATAATGATGCTATGGAAAGACCTACCGGGGTTATCAATGAGAGTTTGGATAATTTCGATGAATATGATCCCGGAATTTTTTGTTATTTACTGATGAGTCTTTAAAAGATGCTTGGGATAGGTTATTAAGGATCCGAGGTAGCTATGTGCCTCAATATCAAATTGAGATATACCTAAAAAGCTTTTATGTTGGCTTACCCTCTTTGTTCAAGCAAGTTTTAGATTCTATTTTTGAAGAAGGTTTTCTTGAGGGGGATCCCATAGATACCTATGAAAATATGAAAACTATATTTGGGCACCCCATGAGCGAGAAGGTTGAATCCACCTCTCTTTTGAGCCTTTATTAAAATGAAATTATCAAAGAGATGAAGGTTAGCTTAGATGCAAATTTTCGTAGTGTGCTTAATCTTTCTTCCACCATTAATGGCCATGTGCTTTCAGAAAATACAAGGATAAATGCTATAGATAAGAAATTTTCTCTTTTCTTTCCCAACACCAAAGATGGTAATACCTAGATCTATTCTTGCTTTTATGCCTAGCTAGGGGTGTTAAACGATAGCGCTTGTTGGGAGGCAACCCAATTTTATTTTTGTTTCTTGCGTTTTGTTCCTGTTTAGTAATAAATAATTCATCTAGCTTTTGTTTAGATGTGGTTTTATGTTTTTAATTAGTGTTTGTGCCAAGTAGAACCTTTGGGAAGATGGATACGTCCATTTTGCATCATGCTTTTATATCGATATTTATTGCATTATGGGTTGTTATATCACAGTATGTCACAATACTTATGCCTATTCTCTCTTATTTTATAAGGTTTACATGAAGAGGGAGAATGCCGGCAGCTGGGATTCTAGGCTGGAAAAGGAGCAAATATTAGAGATCTATTCTGCACAGCTCCAAAAGTCCTAAAACTTCACAGAAGTTATTTCGAGAATATATAAAAATACTAAGCGCAAGAAGTACCAGAGGGGGGCCACCCACCAGCCACGAGGGTGGGGGGCACGCCCTACCCCCTGGGCGCGCACCCTGCCTCGTGGGCCCCCTGGTGGCCCTTCGATGCCCATCTTCTTCTATATGAGGTCTTTCGTCCGAGAAAAAAATCATAAGCAAGCTTACGGGACGAAACTCCGCCACCACGAAGCGGAACCTTGGCGGAACCAATCTAGGTCTTCGGCAGAGCTATTCTGCCAGGGAACCTTCCCTCCGGGAGGGGGAAATCATCACCATCGTCATCACCAACGATCCTCTCATCGGGAGGGGGTCAATATCCATAAACATCTTCACCAGCACCATCTCATCTCAAACCCTAGGCTGGGGGAGGGGGGCTTCAGATAAGGAGTGAGGTGTCTATATTTGAGGGACTTAGCGTAATTGAGATATATATGGTCAATAGTGTGTGCACTCATGGTTGATCAATTTGTTTCACAGTTTGGACTATGAGATAACGATACTTTTGAACATGCGTGATATACCTTGAAGTACCAGAATTACAAACCTAAGATTGGAATTTTGGAATTCGACTCCATCATTAGCTTTTGTAATTCATTTAAACGGAGGTACATTTTTAAGCCGGGATTTTGTGATTTCAAATTCATATATCAAACCTAGACATATACACATACGAGCATGTCCAAACTTTATAATCATCCACTTTATTCGTACACATACACATTTTTGCTTTTGTCATCATATTTAGGATAAACACATCTGGAATTTATTTCGAATTGGAATGTAT
Organism: Triticum aestivum; assembly: GCF_018294505.1. Classification (NCBI taxonomy): domain Eukaryota; kingdom Viridiplantae; phylum Streptophyta; class Magnoliopsida; order Poales; family Poaceae; genus Triticum; species Triticum aestivum. The sequence goes on along the minus strand of NC_057812.1, from coordinate 396,003,784 downwards.
GATGGTATTTTCTTGTAATTGATCAATGATCCATATTTGAATTGAATGGCAAATCTGAGTTTCGAGTTGGAGACATTGATTTTCAAAAATTGCACTTTCCTTTTGTGTGCAAAACAAATAAATTCTCAGCCATGATATCATAGTCGTCCGTACAAGAGCAAAACACTTAATTTTAGGCGCCAAAAGCTTTCAAACTTCCCGCTCACATTGAAATATCTCGCGCCCGAAAGTTTAGCCCTATGATATTCCTATTTTACCCCATGAACGGAAAAGGGCTGCTTTGGTAACTCCATTGTTTTCCCCTCTTTGCCCCCAACATTCTTCCCCAGAGCCCCTCCCCTTCCCCTCCTCGACCCCCCAACCACGCCAAGCCACCGAATCTAGTACTTCCCCGCAGCGATGGACCTGACACGCCGCCAGATCAACCTTCCGCACCTTGGAACCCCCAACTGTCAACTCACCGCTTCACCGAAGCCGCTTCAGCGACTGGCTTGTCCACCACTCCAGATCTCCTTGACCGCCATCATGGTCCACCACACCAGATCTACTTAACCGGCGCTCTCGTCCACCACCGTGTAGGCCCTTACTGACTCCATCGTCCGCCCCATCGCTGGCCCTTCATACAAGCCCTCGTCCGCCACAACAGACCCGCCTCTCCGAAAGCATTGTACACTACGCCCGCCGAAGCCTTCGTCCACTGCACCAGACCCGCTCCACAGACACCATATTCAACTCCATCAGCCCAGCTTTACTGACGCCACAGCCTCATCAGGTTATTTCGATTTGTACTCCTTCAGTTTTCTCTTCTTTATCGTGGAACTGTTCACTTACCACATATGAGATTTCTTGTATGTCGACAGGCGCCGCAACCGAGGCACCGGAGCCACTTCAGCAACATCGACAGCCGGCCCAAACTCAACCGCAACACGAGCACCATCGACGATCCTTAGCTATCAAGTATGACAACGATACCCATACACCGCCGAGAATCAGGTACTATTATCCAACGGCCAGCGCCTACATTCACTTTCTTAGCATAAGAACCGCACCTTTAAATTTCTTCAGGGCATCATTCATTTTTTCATGAGACGCGTTATTCTACTTGCACCTGTAGGGCCATACTTCTTGCAGTGAACATGTTACATGTGCTAAATTAGAAACCAGTGCACATATGGTTACAATGCTTTAGTTTGTCCTAAGTATTACTGTACTTCCTAGATATCTCTTCCTACTATTTTACTTCTTGCATGCTATATTTATGATAATGGTGTTGTTCTGATGCCACCTGTTGGTTCCATCAAACTACTTCATGTTCTCTATGCTTAATTACACATCAACAAACTAGCATGTGGTTCCACTGCTTTTTGTTTGTTTTACCATACATTTTCTGATGCTAGCTATTACATCACTGCTCCGAGCCTCTATTCATTACTTTTTTGTGTGTTCTTGATCTTCCCAAGTTGCATGACTAATTTGATACTTCTATTAATTATGGAGCTGCCAACCCCATCAAGCAAAATATTTGTTATTTTGGGGCTAGCACCTCGAACAAGCATGAAAATAGAGTGAAGCACATATAATTGTCGTGTAAGAGCACACCCTTCTTTCATTAGTTTAGATGAACCATTGATGATCAATTCGAACCAGTGCATGTGATTAAAATTAATTTTACCTAAGTAGAGGGTGCGGAATAAACTACAACAACTAGATTTGCAACCACGGGATGTTGATGATATCTGCAAAGAACATTGCAACAACAGCGAGGCTTCACAACAACATATGGTAAGCGAGTGTGTTTTAGTACATGTGAAATGTAATGCGTGTGAGCTGCTTTCTTGGATTTTGCCCTCAACCTGTAATCCTACAGAATTACAAATAGTTCAGTTGTCTGCTTTGTTGTATTGCTTGATTTGAATGCTTGTTTGTTACTTGTTAGGCAATACCTGAGTTGGCCAATATATGTCAGCAGTGCCTATTGTACTATCGTAAAGAAATGCATGCCTAGTTCATTTGAGTCCTTAACTTTTCCTATGAACGTCATCACAAGACTATCTTCGTAGTTTATATGAGGCCACACTATTAAGTGCTTTCCCATATTATTTCAACTTCTTAGATGCCTTGGCAACTTAAATATAGCGGTGGTACACTCCCTTTAAACTAGGGGTGTCAACTGGGTCCCATTTAATCTCGATTAAAGTCCACTAGTGGTATGCGAGTTCAAAAGAGTTTTTGTTTTTTTGAGGAAAATGAACTAGGGAGCTAGCAAAAACTAACTAGATGGGACTGGCGGATGTCGTTTATTTTCCACTTACATCCCTAGTTTCATCTTACCATTTTAATTTCTTTTCGGCTAATGCTGCTTCGAACGATTTAAATATAGCTTTCCATGCTCGGCAATAATTCTTATGCCATTTACCATGTAAGCTTAGTGCCTGGATCATGTGATGACTATCTCTTACTTATGTCGAGCGGAAACCTTTCAGGATGCCATTCACACTAGGACACAACGTACAACCCCAGAATCTATTTGTGGAAGCAGTGCACCATCCATGTTACCAAATGATAGCAGTTCAGAGGCAACACCGCCGGAGAGCAGTCTGAGCACATATATTATAGTTCTTGAGGCTCTACTAGAGGCAGAAAGAGATGGTGTGGCTGCCATGAATGAGGTAATCTTGATCTTGAGGCTGGAAATTATGCAATTAGATGCACGCGTTATGCAAGCAACCCAACAATTGGAGGAAGTAAGAATGTTGCATTTGAAGACAGACGAGGTCCTACTGTTTCTTCTATCTGAAGCACAGGGTAATCCCAGTTCTTCTTTAGATACCAGTTGAGATTGTCATTAGATTATTATACTTGCACGTTATGTCATGTCTCTGAATGGATTATGTTGTAAGACCCCCTATGTTGTCCATGTGTTTTAATGATCCAAAAAATTTAGGCGAGGTAATCCTCAGTACTTGTATGATTGACATAAGGTGAACTGTTTTCGTGTGAGCATATTGTATTGGATGAAATAATTGTTTGACTCAAAGTGTATCCAACCTACTGAATCCGAAGATCACGACATTTCTAACTCATAATCATATATAAAGGTGGAATAAATCTTTATCATGGTTTTGAAGAAATAAAAAAAACATAGAATTATCTATGGATATTCGTAATCGAATACAAATTGGATTTGAATTTAGTTGCTAGGGCCCAGGGTAAACGTGAATACAAATTCTCCGAAGTTTTGAACGAAGTGGCTAAACACCCACTATAATTTGTGGGCTACTGGAAGCAAGTGTTTGTGAGATGGAAATTATTGTCTACCCCTGACACTTGACATCCTAATCAACAGGATTTACACTGCTGTCGATAGGGGTAGAATAATAACTTCAATCAGACGTTACACGACCACCTCTGAGCCCATTCAGATACGGTGGATGCCAAACGTGCGTGGAAAAACACATTTGATTCAAGATCGTCCAAAAGACATGTGTCTCTCCCTCCATTTCCCCATTCATACATGGTGGGCGGCAAAACAAACTCTCCTCGTCCGAAATCGATGTAGGAAAATATTTTAATAGGGGCAGATGTGTAACTTCCCTCAGACGTGACACAACCATCCTACCTGTCAGCCCCGTTCATACACCGTGGGCACCAACCGTGGGTGGCAAAACACCCTCTCCTCACCCAAAATCGCTATCGACAAATATTTGGGAGATGCGAGATTACCATCCTGTCCCCAACCGATGTGATGTTCAATATTTTAAACGAGGAATAAGTTTGTAACTTTTTCACATTTCAGACAAGCGTGTCCCAAAGTTTGAGATCCCCCCTCCATTTCCCCATTCATACACCATCGGCGCCACAACAACCTCCCCACTGCGGCCAGCCTCCTCCTTCCACCATCCCATCCTCCATCTTGCCGGAGCCGCTACCCCTACTATCAGTGTCCTAGGAACGGGGGTACCCAGACTTGCCTGCCTGCGGCCTAGTGCGTGGCTCCACCAACGGCCTGGTACGGCCCATCTTCATCAGCAACTACTCAAGACCCTCGCGAGGGGCCAAGCCTTGTGAGGCGGACAACACCAGGACCTCCTCTGGGCCAGTCTCACTAGGCTGGCTCCCAAGGAGCGGAGATATCTATGCAAGGGGCACCTCGCGAGGTCCACGTGACATGAGCCATGACGACCAAAGCCAGGCAGGCGCAGAGTGCCAGTTTCCTCTTTGGTGCTAAGGATGCAGGCGCAGGCGAGGAGTCCCGAGGCATCAGGCAAAGGTTTTCCATATCGGTGCAACAAGACCAAGACTAGCAGGACGGCAGGACGGAGGTCATCGCGGAGCCCACGGTAGTGGTACCACCTGAGCCTTTGGCAGGTGAAGACCACCTTTTGTCAAGATAACTTATACTAGTTGTCTCCCTTCGAAATTGGCTGTTGTGGGATCCCAATCTTGATAAACATTTGGGAACAGGACCAGGGCCTCTATAAATAGGGCTAGCCACCACCGTAGTCAAGGATCGGCTCATCTTGGATCGGATCCACTCCACCAAGGCCATCTGCCCAGCTCATCGAGCTCAAGAACACTTCTCCTTAGGAGGCTATTCATCCACTATACTAGTTCATCCTCAGCCCAAGAGGCAATCCACCACACAACACTGGAGTAGGGTATTACACCACAACGGTGACCCGAACCAGTGTAAACCGTCGTGTCTCTTGTTCATTGGGTTCGGCGAGCTAGGCCTTGAGATCGTTGCGAAAACGAGCTAGGGAGAGATCTTCGTGCGCACCCTAGTGTCCGAACCTCAAGGGTTTGCCGGAAACCGTAATCTGACATTTGGCGCGCCAGTTAGGTGTGCGCCCAAGCTTTGCCTCTCCGCTTGCTTCGTCCTACTCCATGGCATATGCCATCCCTCCAATTAGGCTGGCGAGTGCCTACGGATTCGCCGCGGGTGTGCAGGCCTTCACCCTCGCCTTGCGGCAGGTGCGGTGGCCGCGCAAATTCAAGCCAGAGATGTCGCCCCTCTACGATGGCAAGGCAGACCCAGCTGCCTTCATGCAGGCGTACGACGAAGCCATTTTCGAAGCCAGAGGTGACGACCAAGTCATGGCTAGTTGGTTCTCCCTGGCCCTGGCTGGCGTGCCACGCGCATGGCTGCTCAGCCTGCCAGGATCTTCGGTAGCCACCTCGGAGGAGCTGCGCAGTCTCTTCGTCCCGCGCTTTGCGGCACAAGCGCCCCCCGCCGTAGCAGCCCTTCTCGGTGGTTCGCAGGCGACACCCATGGATCGCCGTGTCAAGCAGTTCATCTACCAGGTGGGCGCCACCTGCGTGCAGCAGGGGGCTCCCCCGGGATGGAATGCGTGCCAGGCCGACCTCACCTTCAGCTCGGAGGACCACCCAGCCATTACCACGGGCTCGGGGGCGCTCCCATTGCTCTGCACACCCACCATCTGCCACGTGGATGTGACTAAGACCCTCATCGACGGCGGAGCCGGCCTCAACGTGCTCTCCGTGGAAGCTTTCGGTTTGCTTTTGGTACCATACGGCTGGCTCCGCCCTACTAAGCCTTTCTCTGGAGTCGGCGTCGATTCCACCAGCCCCCTGGGGTAGATACGCCTCCCGGTCACCTTCGGTACCCGCGACAACTACCACACCGAGCTGATCGACTTCGACATTGCCCGCATTGGCCTCCCGTACAAAACCATCCTCGGGTACCCTGCCCTAGCTCAGTTCATGGCAGCGATCCAGCCATCCTACAAACTCATGAAGATGCCAGCGAGCAGTAGCGTGCTCACCGTGGCTGGGGACACCAAGGAATCCCTGATGGCTCTCAAGCTTGCCTTCAGGGCCGCCGCGGCAGCACACCCAGTTGATGGAGCTGCCCCAGGGCTAAGGGAGCTGCGCCATCAAAAAATAAGCAGCTGTTCCTCAAGATCAAGCTGAAATGAAGCAAGTGTCGGTCGAGGAGGATGGATCCTCGGGAGCCACCTTCACCATAGGTGCTAACCTCGACCTGGGCCAAGAGGAGGCATTGGTGAAGTTCCTGCACGTGAACAAGGAGGTATTCGCCTGGGAACCCAAGCAGCTGGTAGGGGTCCCAAGGGGGGTAATCGAACATCACTTAAGGGTGTGCCCCAACGTGTGCCCTATGAAGCAGAAGGCGCGACGATAGTCCCTGGAGAAGCAGTCCTTCATCGTCCAGGAAACCCGCAAGCTACAAGCTGCGGGAGTCATCCGCGAGGTTCGGTACCCAGAGTGGCTGGCGAACCCTGTTGTTATGCCCAAGAAAGGCGGGAAGGAACATATGTGCGTCGACTTCACCAACCTCAACAAAGCCTGCCCTCAAGACCCGTTCCCACTTTCGCGCATCGACCAGATCATCGACTGCACCGTCGAGTGTGACCTGTTGTGTTTCCTAGATGCCTTCTCGGGTTATCAACAGATCAAGATGGCGGTGGAGGACATGGAGAAGACGGCCTTCCTTACCCCGTGTGGGGTATACTCCTACACCTGCATGCCATTCGGACTGCGCAACGCTGGGGCAACCTTCCAGCGGCTGATGCACATCGCCCTGGGTCGGCAGCTCGGGAGGAATGCAGAGGCCTACGTCGACGACATTGTGGTAAAATCTCGGGAGGCGAGGACCCTCATTGAAAACCTGGAGGAGACTTTCGCCAGCCTGCGCCAGGTGGACCTGCGGCTCAATCCAGAGAAGTGCGTGTTCGGCGTCCCTTCGGGCAAGCTGCTGAGTTTCCTCGTGTCGCCAGGTGGACCTGCGGCTCAATCCAGAGAAGTGCGTGTTCGGCGTCCCTTCGGGCAAGCTGCTGGGTTTCCTCGTGTCGCATAGGGGCGTCGAGGCAAATCCGGAGAAGGTCAAGGCGATAGAAGACATGAGCCCGCCACAAACCCTCAAGGAAATGCAAAAGCTTGCGGGGTAAATGACCTCACTGGGGTGCTTCATCTCCAAGCTGGGGGAGCACGCCTGTCACATCCCTGTTTTGAGTCATGCATTAGGATTGGTTGAACATGTGCATCATGTTTAAATTCCCAGAAAACTGAAATGGGGATGACAGAACCCCCAGCACCCCCCTGGAACAACTAGCGTTTACTACAAACTTTTTCAATGAACCTGAAATGCCCTTCTAAAAAGCCCACCCTTTTGTTTTGGGGTTAAAACCTTTGACAAAAATGGTGCATATTTTTCTAGGACATCTTAAGGTCATTGGATTAATTCTTATAGTATTTGCATTTGGGCATTTAAATGCTATAAAATATTTTAAATGCTCAAATAATCATAAACTAAAATGTTTGTTGTTGGATATATTCTAAGCAGTAGCCATGATTAATTTTATGATTTTTGGAAATTCCATGGCATTTTTAATAAAGCCCTGAAGTCACAGAAATAATAGAATTAAATAAAAAACAGAAAAAGAGAGAGAAAGAAACTAACCTGGCAAGTCACCAGCCGGCCCACCTGGCGGCCCAGCACTGTGCTGGCCCGCGCCAGCCAGCTGCTTCTTCCGCGCTGGGCAGGCAGGGAGGTGACGCCGGCGTGCCTGAGCTCGCCACGGCGCCACCTGCTTGCCGCCCGCAGACCTGGATGTCTGGACGACCTCCATGTCGTCGCCCCGACCCCCTGGACCTCTCCATTCGTCCCCAACGCCTCTCCCTCGTCGTTCCCCATACATGGTGGGTTGTTTCATTGAGGCCGTCTGTAATAACTAAGATCTATATGCGTGATTTAAGATTCAGCTACTACCACACATTGGGCCCTGAAATATGACCCCGCTCGACTTACTGACCCCTCTCGCCCTCTGTCCAGGAGTTGCAACTAGTTTCTAGTGTTTGTAGGTTATGTGTTGGCGGCCGTGCGTAGCGCTGACCCTAGGGGTTGGCTATGATGCGGTAGATACACTATGGCCAGGTATGACGGGCGCCCGTTTGGCGTCTCGGGACCCTGTACAAATCGTTTGGGGCCGTTGAGGACACCCCAGCCGGATTTCCTTGCGGATGGAACCTGAATAGGCGATAAACCTGGACTAGAGACTTGTGCGGTTAGTCAGGTCGTGGTCTACACCCACGTCGGTTTTCGCTTGAAGTCTGCCGAGCACATGTCGTGTGCAGACGCTAAGTGGTGGAAACATGTGTGATGAAGTACACCCCTGTAGGGTATAAAACTATTTGAATAGCCACGTCCGCGGTAAAGGACTACTTGGTTGCCTATACAGTTATTAGACAAGTTAATGGATACTACTAAAAGACTCAAGATAAGTGTGAGTACCGAGGATGGCCCTCTCGTAGGATGACGAGGGAGGATCCCCAGTGGAGTATTGTGTTGGTGAGTAGTGGACTCATGTGCGAAAACTATTTTACTAATGGAGTCTCGTAGGATAGCTTAGCCAAGAGTCAAAGCTGGCTTGCTGCAATAACTCCACCACCTTCTTGAGAATGAGCATGTATAGTAGGTTCTGATGTAAGACTTGTTGAGTACCTTTGTACTCATGTTTGCTTAATTACTGTTTTCAGACGACAACACCGCCCCCTCCGATGGGTTCTACGTAGACCTTGATGTCGACGAGTGACTAGCCACCCAGGTGGTGATCCTGGCCATGGAGGGCCCTATGTAGATAGACAGGCTTTGAGAAGCCTTCTTTCTTTCTAGTGTATGTACTCAGACTATTTGCTTCCGCATGTGCTTGTATGCTTGTATGACTTGAGTGTCGGGTCATGTGACCCCTATCTGTATGAACATGTTATGTATGGCTCTCTGGAGCCTTTAAATAAAGTACTTGAGTTGTAGAGTTTTGTTGTGACGCCATGTTGTATGTACTCATATCGGGCATATTGTGTGTATGATTGAAATGCTTAGTATGAGTGGGATCCGACAATCTAGTTGTTTATCCTTGGCAGCCTTTCTTATGGGGAAATGTAGTCTAGTGTTCCTCGAGCCATAGTAGTCCGCTACAGCCCGGTTCACCGGAGTCCTGCTAGCCCAGCACTACTGCTCAGGACACTTGACTAGCCGGCATGTGTTTCACTTTGTTCCTATGTCTGTCCCTTCAGGGAAATGTCACGCGGTGACATCCGGAGTCCTGCCAAGCCTGCTACAGCCCGGGTTCCCCGGAGTCCTGTTAGCCCAGTGATACAGCCCGGATTCACTCGCTGATGACCGACATGCTCGATGTGATTCATGTATGCCTGTCTCCATAGGTCTGTGCCGCTTTGGGTTCACGACTAGCCATGTCAGCCCGGGTTCTCTGTCATATGGATGCTAGCGACACTATCATATACGTGAGCCAAAAGGCGCAAATGGTCCCGGACCATGGTAAGGCAACACCCGTGGGGATACCGTGCGTGAGGCCGCAATGTGATATGAGGTGTTACCGGCTAGATCGATGTGACTTGGAATCGGGGTCCTGACAGCGTTGGCATCAGAGCCAGACTGCCTGTAGGTTTGTTGAGCCAAACTGGTCGATGTCGAGTCTAGAAATGCTTTAGTTATATGTAGGGGAATTGATTGTGGGAGGGAACGTAAGGCTCTTTTACTCCTTTACCTTATGCCCTCTGATCTAAGTCATTCTCTTCTCATTCAACGTGGGTTAAGGACTAGGCTCTGTTCTTCTGTCAGGTTCACGTGTTACTAATCCGTACTAGCTTATAGGATTGTTGTTACAAGCCTCGGTATAGTTTCTACTACTTTTAGTATGTTGCCAGTTGAATCAGAACCCTGATATGATGTTGTTGAGTGGTATTGCAAACTGTTGTGGATGTCTTAAATCTTTTTCTGAGCATTTACAGTTGTTATGCTGTCAAATTTTCCCTAGAAATTCTAATGTCTTTGCATTGTGGTTGTGCTTTCAGATGGCCACTCATGCTCAAAACCAAGTGGTTCGCCTAACCCGGTGCCTCTATGTGCCCGGTCATACTGCTATGTTAGTCCGGGTAATGATCGAGACAGGTTACCGTTGGTATCCCGAATACACTATCGAAGAGCAATTCCGAGACTTTAATCAAAGCCAATATTTCTGCACCGTCAGGATATTTCCTTCTTATCCTGGATCTACCGAGCCCCTCCACGGTTCCTATTGACTCGGGGTTACTGTTGAGATGGTTGTGCAGGATGCTGCCTATTCCATGATGACCATCATGCGAGTCCGGACTGGCCTGCTTCAGAACACCGACTTCCGTTATATGCCAGCTTCACTCCCGGGAGCGCAAGCATATCTCCAGGCTATCTATGCTGACCCCACTCAGGAGGACTCACTAACTCGTACCACTGCCGAGATGCTCGAGGATAAGGACCGAGAGAATCGGGCCTTGAGACTGGAGCTTTTCAACACCATGCTGATCATCGGGCCACTTTGACTCGGTTTGCACCGGTTGTGCAAGCTGGATGTATGGATACGAGGGATCTGTATCCTATGAGATCTGCTCTGCCAGACATGGTGGATTGGCATGATGTGGGAGGCATCACCCCACCCCGTGGTCCCCGCAGGCCACCGTTTGTTGGTCCAAGACCTCATCCTAGCCCCTTTGGTCCATGAGCTCCTCAGGACCGTCTGTTCCCGGATGATCACGTTGAACTTCCAGGCTATGGAGGTGACTTCTACGAGGACTACTACGGAGCTGTCTGAGTTAGTAGTAGTATCACTAGTATTGTAATAGTTGTATCTCCACTGTCCTGCGTGATTTGTGGAATATGACTTTGTGTGTAATCAATTCCAGAGGTGTAGACAAATAATGTATAGGAGCTTGGAATGCCTCCGATGAGATGTAACGTCTTTCATCATAGTTGTACTGTAACCTGTGCTTGTACTAAACTATGTATGGTGTGTATGACCGTTGGTATATATATGGCAGTTCTATATTACCATGACATACGGATGAACATCTCTGCATTCCGTGTTATCCATTACATTCTGCACTTCCTTGCTAAGTCTGTGCCATCCTTATCTAAATCGTTGTCTTGTTTTCTTCTAGGATGGTCAACACCCGCAGCAACCCTGCTGCCCCGGAGCAGGGGGAAGCCAGTGCAGTTAGGGGTGAAAATCTACCTCACCCGCCTTCTCTGGCCGAAGTGATGCTGGAGGCGGAAAGAAACAAGCATGAGACTAACCGCTTGCTGGAGCGGATTGAGCAGAACACTGCACGCCATCAGCGAAATGACTTGGTGTCAATCAATGACTTCATCAAGTTGTACCCACCAAAGTTTAACCATTCCGTCGAGCCCCTCGATGCGGATGACTGGCTTCGCAGCATCACCCACAAGCTACATTCTGCCAACATAGCCGAAGCTGATAAGGTTACTTCTGCTGCCTATCATCTCGAAGGCCCTCCTAGTCTTTGGTGGGAAAATTTTGAAGCTATGCACCCGGTCGGCCAAATCACTACTTGGGCTGAATTCAGTGAGGCTTTCCTTGAGCATCACATCCCGGAAGGTCTCATAGATTGCAAGAGGGAAGAGTTCTGCAATTTCACCTAAGGAAGACTGACTGTGGATGCATATAGTCGTGAATTTGGGAATCTAGCACGTTATGCTCCTGAAGAAGTATCTACCGATGCTAAGAAGCACGCAAGGTTCCATAAGGGACTTAGCCCTGAGCTTCGCTGCGATCTTCGTCTACACGAGTGCACCTCCTTTCAGAAGTTGGTCAATAAAGCCATCAGTGCTGAGACAGGCCAATCTGACTGTGAAGCTCCACGCAATCACTCTCGTGATTTTGGCTCTTCATCCGGCTCTGGATCTCAGAAGCGCGGGTGTGGATTCCAAGCATGGCACTGCCACCTAGGTTCATTCCGACGCCATCCTTTGAGGCGCCTCGTCCCAACTAGCAGTTTGCACCGTCCAAGCCCTATGGTGGCCCCGCTGCTAATGCTGCTCCACGCCCCAATGTTGTGACATGTTTCAAGTGTGGAGAGCCGGGTCATTATAGCCGAGAGTGTCCTCAGAACAACAACCCCAACCAGTCTGGAAAGTCTGTTGGTCGTGGTAAGCCAGCGGGAAGGACAATCTACGCCAAGCCGGTCACCACTGCACGTGGCCATGTCAACTATGTTTCAGCCGAGGAGGCTCATGAGGATCCTAACGTCGTCCTTGGTACGCTCCTTGTTAATTGCCATCCGGCATCTGTTCTTTTCGATACTGGAGGATCTCATTCATTCATATCCGAGAACTATGCTCGATTGCATAACACGACATTCTGTGACATGCCCGCTACCATGGAAATTCAAACCCCTGGCTCTAGATGGCAAACTTCTAGAGTAAGCCATGGGAACGAAATTCTTGTCGATAGACTTGTCTTCCTTGCATCCTTAATAGCTCTCAAGTCCTCGGACATAAACATCATCTTGGGTATGGACTGGATGTCAGCTCATTATGCTAAGATTGATTGTGCCACTAGAACCGTTCAACTTACTCACCCATCGGGCAAGACAGTCAATGTCTTAACTCGAGTGGCCAAGCGCCAGCTTTACTCCCTAAATGCCAACCCCCTTCCAGACCTTGAGGATGTTCCGGTAGTCCGAGACTTTCCGGATGTCTTTCCAGAAGAACTGCCAGGTGTTCCACCTGACAGGGATGTCGAGTTTGTGATAGACCTTGTTCCAGGAACCGTTCCAATTTCTAGAAGACCCTATAAGATGGCACCCTTAGAACTAGCCAAGCTTAAGAACCAACTCGATGAGTCCTTGAAAAAGGGTTTCATCCGTCCTAGTTCCTCTCCTTGGGCTTGCCCCGTCCTCTTCGTCAAGAAGAAGGATGGAACGGATCGGATGGTTGTAGATTACCGACCTGTCAACTTGGTCACCATCAAGAACAAGTATCCGCTTCCCAGGATCAACGATCTGTATGATCAGCTCGCTGGATCCTCAGTCTTTTCCAAGATGGATTTGAGGTTGGGCTACCATCAAATCAAAATCAGAAATGGGGACATTCCCAAAACGGCCTTTGTTACTCGTTATGGCCAATACGAGTACACCGTTATGTCCTTCGGTCTAACCAATGCCCCAGCCACCTTCTCTCGGTTAATGAACTCGGTCTTCATGGAGTATTTGGATAAATTCGTCGTAGTATACCTCGATGACATACTCATCTACTCCAAGAATGAAGAGGAACATGCCGAACATCTAAGGCTGGTATTGACGAAACTTCGAGAGCATCGCCTTTATGCCAAATTCTCCAAGTGTGAATTTTGGTTGCCAGAAGTGACCTATCTAGGCCATGTAATCTCTGGTAAGGGTATTGCTGTCAATCCCGAGCGAGTTCAAGCCGTCCTTGATTGGACTCCACCTGAGACGGTCAAGCAAGTTTGGAGCTTCCTTGGCTTAGCGAGCTATTGCCGCCGCTTCGTCGAGAATTTCTCCAAGGTTGCTAAACCTCTAACTGAACTCCTCAAGAAAGATAAAAAGTTCGAGTGGACTCCACAGTGCGAGTTCAGCTTTCAGGAACTGAAAAGACGCCTGACATCTGCTCCCGTACTGGTACCACCAGATTTCTCCAAGGACTTTATTATCTATTGCGACGCCTCGCGACAAGGACTAGGTTGCATACTCATGCAAGATCGTCAGGTAATTGCCTATGCTTCACGGCAATTACACCCACATGAGGAAAATTATCCCACACATGATCTAGAGCTTGCAGCTGTAGTCCATGCACTTAAAACTTGGCGACATTACCTCCTCGGTAATCGTTGCGAGATCTTCACCGATCACCAAAGTTTGAAATATATCTTCACCCAACCGGATTTGAATCTCAGGCAAAGACGTTGGGTCGAGTTGATCTCGGATTATGACTTAGGAATAACTTACACCCCGGGTAAAGCCAATGTCATGGCTGATGCACTAAGTCGTAAGTCCTATTGTAACAACCTGATGTTACAACAAAGTCAACCATTTCCCCATGAGTAATTTCGTAAGCTTAATCTTCACATTGTTCCTCAAGGATTTGTATCCACCCTGGTGGTGAAGCCTAACCTTACGGATCAAATTATAACTGCCCAGAAACATGATAAAGGCATATCCCGGATTAAGGAAAACATCGCTAGCAGAGTTGCTAAATGTTTTTCCATGGATGAGCGAGGTGTTGTCTTCTTAGAGAACCGCTTGGTGGTTCCCAAGAAACAACATTTACGCCAATTGATTCTTAAGGAAGCTCATGACTCCCCTCTCACCATTCATCCCAGTAGTACTAAAATGTATCAAGACCTACGCCAGAGGTTTTGGTGGACTAGGATGAAGAGAGAAATTTCTCAATACATTGCTAGTTGCGACTTATGTCGTCGTGTTAAAGCAGAGCACCAACGGCATGCTGGCACCCTTCAACCTTTGGCTATTCCTGAGTGGAAATGGGATAAAATCAGTATGGATTTCATTACTGGGTTTCCCAGGACCAAGAGAGGGAATAATGCCATCTTCGTCGTGATCGACCGTTTTTCCAAAGTAGCCCATTTCCTACCTGTTCGTGAGAGTATCACCGCTAGCCAGCTAGCTGACTTATACATCTCCCGAATAGTGTCTCTTCATGGTGTTCCATTGGAAATTAACTCAGACCGTGGGAGTCTCTTCACCTCTCGATTTTGGGAAAGTTTCCAAAATGCTATGGGAACTCGTCTCTCTTTTAGCACCGCCTTCCATCCTCAATCAAGTGGTCAAGTAGAGCGAGTCAATCAAATTCTGGAAGATATGCTCCGAGCTTCTGTCATCTCATTCGGAATGGGTTGGGAGAAATGCCTTCCATTCGCGGAGTTTGCTTATAACAATAGTTATCAAGCTAGCTTGGGCAAAGCTCCTTTCGAAGTTCTCTATGGACGAAAATGTCGAACGCCTCTTAACTGGTCAGAAACCGGGGAAAGACAACTCTTTGGCCCGGATATGATTCAGGAAGCAGAGGAGCAGGTTCGCGTTATTCGTGAGAAATTGAAAACAGCCCAATCTCGTCAAAAGAGCCAATATGATCGTAAACATAAGCTCATGACTTATGAAGTCGGCGAGAAGGCTTACCTTCGGGTTACTCCGTTAAAGGGAACCCATCGTTTCGGTATCAAAGGCAAATTGGCTCCTCGTTACATTGGACCTTTTCGCATTCTTGCCAAATGAGGAGAAGTTGCCTACCAATTGGAACTACCTTCGCATCTTTCCAGAGTTCATGATGTCTTCCACGTTTCTCAACTCAGGCGTTGCTTCGCGGATCCTATCCGTGGAGTGGACCACGAAACGCTTGATCTACAAGATAACCTCTCATATCGGGAATATCCCGTTCGTATCCTTGATCAAGCCGAGCATACCACTCGACGCCATAATATCAAGTTCCTCAAGGTTCAATGGTCACACCATTTCAAAAAGGAAGCCACTTGGGAAAGGGAGGATCGTCTTCGACTCGAGTACCCCACCTTCTTCCCGGAGGATCCTAAATCTCGGGACGAGATTCTTTTGAGTGGGGGATGAGTTGTCACATCCCTGTTTTGAGTCATGCATTAGGATTGGTTGAACATGTGCATCATGTTTAAATTCCCAGAAAACTGAAATGGGGATGACAGAACCCCAGCACCCCCCTGGGATCAACTAGGGTTTACTAAAAACTTTTTCAATGAACCTGAAATGCCCTTCTAAAAAGCCCACCCTTTTGTTTTTGGGTTAAAACCTTTGACAAAAATGGTGCACATTTTTCTAGGACATCTTAAGGTCATTGGATTAATTCTTATAGTATTTGCATTTGGGCATTTAAATGCTATAAAATATTTTAAATGCTCAAATAATCATAAACTAAAATGTTTGCTATTGGATATATTCTAAGTAGTAGCCATGATTAATTTTTTGATTTTTGGAAATGTCCTGGCATTTTTAATAAAGCCCTGAAGTTATAGAAATAATAGAATAAATAAAAAAACAGAAAAAGAGAGAGAAAGAAACTAACCTGGCAAGTCACCAGCCGGCCCACCTGGCGGCCCAGCAATATGCTGGCCCGCACCAGCCAGCTGCTGCTTCCCCGCCAGGCAGGCAGGGAGGTGACGCCGGCGTGCCTGAGCTCGCCACGGCGCCACCTGCTTGCCGCCCGCACCCCTGGACGTCTGGACGACCTCCACGTTGTCGCCCCGACCCCCTGGACCTCTCCATTTGTCCCCAACGCCTCTCCCTCGCCGTTCCCCACCATGGCCGATGCCCTTGCCGCCGCACCATCATCGTAGTCGCGCCCTCCATCGTCCTCGCGCCGCGCCATCGTGTCCACGAGCTCCGCCATCATCGACTACATCGAGCAGGCCGAGCCCCAAGCGCTTGCCCGCTCTGGAATCGCCCTGACCCTGTCTTCTCCAACTCCGGCCACTAGAGATCCCCTTCGCCATCCC
Organism: Triticum aestivum; assembly: GCF_018294505.1. NCBI lineage: Eukaryota > Viridiplantae > Streptophyta > Magnoliopsida > Poales > Poaceae > Triticum > Triticum aestivum. The sequence goes on along the minus strand of NC_057812.1, from coordinate 395,987,453 downwards.
CAGCGCATCAGCTCGTCCCCGACCTCGCCGACTGCCTCGACGTGACCCCCGTGAGCTCAGCCACCTCCCCATCCTCTCCATTTAACTTCTCGAGACCGCAGCGACCGCACCAAGCTCGGCCGCACCCACCGCCGCCACCGCACGTCACCGTCGTGGCCATAGCCACGTTGGGTCGCAACCGAGCACGCCATCGTCTTCAACACACTCGCAGGAGCCCGTAGCACCCCCGCACGCCCCCTGCCGTGCCTGCTAGCGACTAGTTCGACCTCGCCTGAACTCTGGCAGCCACAACGCTCGTCTCCACCGGCGTTTCTGGCCACCCCAGCTCCACCCACTGCCACCACTCGACGCGGCTCACTCCCCGCATCACGTAGATGGTCTCCGCCGTCCTTTTGGTCGCCGGAGCGCAAAACCCGTGCTGCTCCGCCGCGTCTGGCCTCGCCGGCGGCTAAACACCGGCGAGTTTGACCCTGTTTGACCCCATGTGGGTCCAGGTTGACCTCCCTTGAGTCTCTGACACGTGGGACCGCCCAGCTAATTAACTTAGATTAGCACTAATCAAAAATTAGTTAGTTAATTAACTACTGACACGCGGGTCCCACTGGTCAAGTTTGACCTGGACCGGCACGTTGACCCCTGACATCACTCTGACGCAATGCTGACGCAGTAAATCATTTTCTGGATTTATTCTTTAATAGGAAATTCCAGAAAATAGCCAAAACTTCTTAAAATCATAGAAAATCAACCATAGCTCCAAATCAAACAATTTATATATGAAAAATGATCAAAAAAATTCAATCTATCCATCTGTAATGGTTTCATGCATGAAAAAACAAGATAACCTTGTTGTTTAAGCGAAATAAGATAATGCACTAATAAGGCTATGTTAAATGAACTAACATTTGAATCTTTGATTCAAATGAGTTCATTACTTTCTGTTTTAGCTTGCATTAGGCCAAGACACATTCATTTTGCCATGTCATAGCATGCATCATATTGTTGCATATTGTCATGTGTTGATTATGTTCGGTGTGTCTTTCGTGGTAGGCTCTGCCTTCGAGGATAACCCCGAGTATCCGTTTGAAGGGCAGTAACCTACTACGACTACATCAGGCAAGCAACCCATTGATCATTCTGATACAAGCCCATGTTCTCGCTTTTGCTCTTGTTTACTGCATTAAGACAACGCGATTCAAACTGTTGTGTGCTACGGTAGTTGAACCCTTATCCTCTGCATGACCTGTCATTGCCACAGTAACTAGATGAAACCCACTAGCATGTGTAGGAGTTGATTGAGCCATGTATGTGATTCCTACCTTGCTATGCCTGCCATGCTTAGAGTTGTGTTAGGTCTGGTTCATCTGGGTGATGGGCTAGAGTGAAATGATTATGTCAGTAATGTGAGGGATGTGTTGAACATGTTTTGGTAAAGGTATCGATGAGAGGCCATGTAGGAGTACATGGTGGGTTGTTTCATTGAGGCCGTCTGTAAGAACTGAGATCTGTATGCGTGATTTAAGATTCAACTACTACCACACATTGGGCCCTGAAATATGACCCCGCTCGACTTACTGACCCCTCTCGCCCTCTGTCTAGGAGTTGCAACTAGTTTCTAGTGTTTGTAGGTTATGTGTTGGCGGCCGTGCGTAGCGCTAACCCTAGGGGTTGGCTATGATGCGGTAGATACACTGTGGCCAGGTATGTCGGGCGCCCGTTTGGCGTCTCGGGACCCTGTACACATCGTTTGGGGCCGTTGAGGACACCCCAGCCGGATTTCCTTGCGGATGGAACCTGAATAGGCGATAAACCTGGACTAGAGACTTGTGCGGTTAGTCAGGTCGTGGTCTACACCCACGTCGGTTTTCGCTTGAAGTCTGCCGAGCACATGTCGTGTGCAGACGCTAAGTGGTGGAAACATGTGTGATGAAGTACACCCCTACAGGGTATAAAACTATTTGAATAGCCGCGTCCGCGGTAAAGGACTACTTGGTTGCCTATACAGTTATTAGACAAGTTAATGGATACTACTAAAAGACTCAAGATAAGTGTGAGTACCGAGGATGGCCCTCTCGTAGGATGACGAGGGAGGATCCCCGGTGGAGTATTGTGTTGGTGAGTAGTGGACTCATGTGCGAAAACTATTTTACTAGTGGAGTCTCGTAGGATAGCTTAGCCAAGAGTCAAAGCTGGCTTGCTGCAATAACTCCACCACCTTCTTGAGAATGAGCATGTATAGTAGGTTCTGATGTAAGACTTGTTGAGTACCTTTGTACTCATGTTTGCTTAATTACTGTTTTTAGACGACAACACCGCCCCCTCCGATGGGTTCTACGTAGACCTTGATGTCGACGAGTGACTAGCCACCCAGGTGGTGATCCTGGCCATGGACGACCCTATGTAGATAGACATGCTTTGAGAAGCCTTCTTTCTTTCTAGTGTATGTACTCAGACTATTTGCTTCCGCATGTGCTTGTATGCTTGTATGACTTGAGTGTCGGGTCATGTGACCCCTATCAGTATGAACATGTTATGTATGGCTCTCTGGAGCCTTTAAATAAAGTACTTGAGTTGTAGAGTTTTGTTGTGATGCCATGTTGTATGTACTCATATCGGGCATATTGTGTGTATGATTGAAATGCTCAGTATGAGTGGGATCCGACAATCTAGTTGTTTATCCTTGGCAGCCTTTCTTATGGGGAAATGTAGTCTAGTGTTCCTCGAGCCATAGTAGTCCGCTACAGCCCGGTTCACCGGAGTCCTGCTAGCCCAGCACTACTGCTCAGGACACTTGACTGGCCGGCATGTGTTTCACTTCGTTCCTATGTCTGTCCCTTCAGGGAAATGTCACGCGGTGACATCCGGAGTCCTGCCTAGCCTGCTACAGCCCGGGTTCCCCGGAGTCCTATTAGCCCAGTGCTATAGCCCGGATTCACTCGCTGATGACCGACATGCTCGATGTGATTCATGTATGCTTGTCTCCATAGGTCTACGCCGGTTTGGGTTCACGACTAGCCATGTCGGCCCGGGTTCTCTGTCATATGGATGCTAGCGACACTATCATATACGTGAGCCAAAAGGCGCAAACGGTCCCGGGCCATGGTAAGGCGACACCCGTGGGGATACCGTGCGTGAGGCCGCAATGTGATATGAGGTGTTACCGGCTAGATCGATGTGACTTGGAATCGGGGTCCTGACGCCTGATATGTCTCCAACGTATCTATATTTATTTAATTGTTCCATGCTATTATATTATCTGTTTTGGATGTTTAATGGGCTTTAATATGCCATCTTATATTATTTTTGGGACTAACCTATTAACCAGAGGCCCAGTGCCAGTTTCTGTTTTTTTTGCCTATTTTAGAATTTTGCAGAAAAGGAATAACAAATGGAATCCAAACGGAATGAAACTTTTGCGATGATCTTTCTTGGACCAAAAGCAAACCAAGAGACCTAGAGTTGAAGTCTGGAATGCCACGAGGCGGCCACAAGGTAGGAGGGCACGCCAAGGGGGTAGGCATGCCCCCACCATCGTGGGCCCCTCATAGCTCCACCGATGTACTTCTTTCGCCTGTATATACTCTTATACCCGAGATCGATCACAAAGAGCCACAAAACCACTTTTCCACCGCCGCAACCTTCTGTACCCATGAGATCCCTTCTTGGGGCCTCTTCCGGCCATCTGCCGGAGGGGGAATCGATCACTGAGGGCTTCTACACCAACACCATAGCCTCTTCGATGAAGCGTGAGTAGTTTACCACAGACCTTCGGGTCCATAGTTATTAGCTAGATGGCTTCTTCTCTCTCTTTGATTCTCAATACAAAGTTCGCCTCGATGTTCTTGGAGATCTATTCAATGTAATACTCTTTTGCAGTGTGTTTGTCGAGATCCGATGAATTGTGGGTTTATGAACAATATTATCTATAAATGTTATTTGGTTCTTCTCTGAATTCTTATATGCATGATTTGATATCTTTGCAAGTCTCTTCAAATTACCGGTTTAGTATGGCCTACAAGATTGATCTTTCTTGCAATGGGAGAAGTGCCTAGCTTTGGGTTCAATCTTGGGGTGTCCTTTCCCAGTGACAGTAGGGGCAGTAAGGCACGTATTGTATTGTTGCCATCGAGAATAAAAAGATGGGGTTTATATCATATTGCTTGAGTTTATCCCTCTACATCATGTCATCTTGCTTAATGTGTTACTCTGTTCTTATAAACTTAATACTCTAGATGCATGCTGGATAGCGGTTGATGTGTGGAGTAATAGTAGTAGATGCAGAATCATTTCGATCTACTTGACACAGACGTGATGCCTATATTCATGATCATTGCCTTAGATATCTTCATAACTATACGCTTTTCTATCAATTTCTCGGCAGTAATTTGTTCACCCACCGTAATACATGCTATCTTGAGAGAAGCCACTAGTGAAACCTATGGCCCCCGGGTCTCTTTCTTATTATATTGCATCTCTTTTATTTACATCGCATCTCTTTTACTATTTTGCAATCTTTACTTTCCAATCTATACAACAAAAATACCAAAAATATTTATCCTACTATCTTTATTAGATCTCACTTTTGCGAGTGACCGTGAAGGGATTGACAACCCCTCTATCGCGTTGGTTGCAAGGTTCTTGATTATTTGTGCAGGTACTAGGTGACTTGTGCGTTGTCTCCTACTGGATTGATACATTGGTTCTCAAAAACGGAGGGAAATACTTACGCTACTTTGCTGCATCACCATTTCCTCTTCAAGGGAAAACCAACGCATGCTCAAGAGGTAGCAAGAAGGATTTCTGGCGTCGTTGCCTAGGAGATCTACGCCAAGTCAAGACATACCAGGTACCCATCATAAACTCTTCTCCCTCGCATTACATTATTTGCCATTCGCCTCTTGTTTTCGTCTCCCCCACTTCTAAAACGATTTTCGAAAACCTTTGCCTTCTCTTTGCCCCTCTTCTAGTCGTCTCTTTTCACTTGCTTCTTGTGTTTTTGGGTGTTAGTGTGCCAGTTTGCTTTGATGGCTATGCCAAAAGGCGTTGATCCTCACCTCTGAAGGTTGGAAGAGATTGAAAACAACGTTAGAAGCTTTATGTCTTTGCAAGTTGAGCATAATAATTTCTTCAGAAACAAGCTTAAAGAACAAAAAAAGTTTTATGGAGTACATGAATAAAGAGCTCGATGATATGTCTAAGGAATTTCGTGGTTTGAAATCTCAATTTGCTCTTCTTGAAAATGTAGTAGGCCAAATTTCGGATAAGCAAGACACCTTAGTTAATAAGATGGCCGCTAAACCGGAAGATTTAGATGATAATAATGATGAAGATCTAAAAGTGATTGATGTGACTCCTATTAAATCTTTGTTTTTCAATATGAATCTTGAAAAAGATGGGTCTGGACATGAGTCAACTTTAGTTAAAAGGCGTCCCTATGATTCAGAGTTTTTAGATCTTGATGCAAAAATTAATAAAAGTGGGATTGAAGAGGTCAAAACTTTACATAACAATGAACCCACTATTTTCGATTTCAAGGGATTTAATTATGATAATTGCTCTTTGATAGATTGTATTTCCTTGTTGCAATCCGTGTTAAATTGTACTCATGCTTACATTCAAAATAAAGCTTTTACTAAACATATCGTTGATGCTTTAATGCAATCTTATGAAGAAAATCTCGAACTAGAAGTTTCTATCCCTAGAAAAATTTATGATGAGTGGGAACCTACTATTAAAATTAAGATTAAAGATTATGAATTCTATGCTTTGTGTGATTTGGGTGCTAGTGTTTCCACGATTCCAAAAACTTTGTGTGATGTGCTAGGTTTCTGTGAATTCGATGATTGTTCTTTAAATTTGCATCTTGCTGATTACACCATTGAGAAACCTATGGGAAGGATTAATGATGTTCTTATTGTTTCAAATAGGAATTACGTGCCCGTAGATTTCATTGTTCTTGATATAGATTGCAATCCTACTTGTCCTATTATTCCTGGTAGACCTTTCCTTAAAACGATTGGTGCAATTATTGACGTGAAAGAAGGAAATATTAGATTCCAATTTCCGTCAAGGAAAGGCATGGAACACTTTCCTATGAAGAAAATTAATTTGCCTTATGAATCTATTATGAGTGCCACTTATGGATTGCATACCAAAGATGACAATACCTAGATCTATTCTTGTTTTTATGCCTAGCTAGGGGCGTTAAACGATAGCGCTTGTTGGGAGGCAAACCAATTTTATTTTTGTTATTTGCTTTTTTCTCCTGTTTAGTAATAAATAATTCATCTAGCTTCTGCTATGATTGTGTTTTTTATGTTTTAATTAGTGTTTGTGCCAAGTAAAGCCTTTAGGATCTTCTTGGGTGATTGTTGTTTGATCTTGCTGATAAAAACAGAAAGTATGCGCTCATGAAAATGATTATCATTTTCTACCAGAGAGCGATAAAATAACAATTCCAACTGCATTAGATCAATATACTTTTTATCCTGGTTGTCCTAATTTTTCAGAATTTTTCGAGTTACAGAAGTATTAGAAACCTCCAGATTGCTACAGACTATTCTATTTTTGACAGATTCTGTTTTTCGCATGTTGTTTGCTTATTTTGATGAATCTATCGGTAGTATTGGGGGGTATGAACCATAGAGAAGTTGGAATATGATGTCTACTACACAACCTTCTTCTTGTAGACGTTGTTGGGCCTCCAAGTGCAGAGGTTTGTAGGACAGTAGCAAATTTCCCTCAAGTGGATGACCTAAGGTTTATCAATCCGTAGGAGGCGTAGGATGAAGATGGTCTCTCTCAAGCAACCCTGCAACCAAATAACAAAGAGTCTCTTGTGTCCCCAACACACCCAATACAATGGTAAATTGTATAGGTGCACTAGTTCGGCGAAGAGATGGTGATACAAGTGGTATATGGATAGTAGATAAAGGTATTTGTAATCTGAAATTATAAAAATAGCAAGGTAACTAATGATAAAAGTGAGCGTAAACGGTATTGCAATGATAGTAAACAAGGCCTAGGGTTCATACTTTCACTAGTGTAAGTTACCTCAACAATACTAGCATAATTGGATCACATGACTATCCCTCAACATGCAACAAAGAGTCACTCCAAAGTCACTAATAGCGGAGAACGAACGAATAGATTATGATAGGGTACGAAACCACCTCAAAGTTATTCTTTCCAATCAATCTATTGGGCTATTCCTATAGATGTCACAAACAGCCCTAGAGTTCGTACTAGAATAACACCTTAAGACACAAATCAACCAAACCCCTAATGTCACCTAGATACTCCAATGTCACCTCAAGTATCCGTGGGCATGATTATACGATATGCATCACACAATCTCAGATTCATCTATTCAACCAACACATAGAACCACAAAGAGTGCGCCAAAGTTCTACCGGAGAATCACGACGAATACGTGTGCCAACTCCTATGCATAGGTTCATGGGCGGAACCCGCAAGTTGATCACCAAAACATACATCAAGTGAATCACGTGATATCCCATTGTCACCACAGATATCCACGGCAAGACATACATCACGTGTTCTCAAATCTTTAAAGACTCAATCCGATAAGATAACTCCAAAGGGGAAAATCAATTCATTACAAGAGAGAAGAGGGGGAGGAGAAACATAAGATCCAACTATAATAGCAAAGCTCGCGATACATCAAGATCGTGCCAAATCAAGAACACGAGAGAGAGATCAAACTCATAGCTACTGGTACATACCCTCAGCCCCGAGGGAGAACTACTCCCTCGTCGTCATGGAGAGCACCGGGATGATGAAGATGTCCACCGGAGAGGGATTTCCCCCTCCGGCAGGGTGCCGGAACGGGTCTAGATTGGCTTTCGGTGGCTACCGAGGCTTCTGGTGGCGGAACTCCTGATCTAATCTCTGTTCTAGAAGTTTTAGGATACGTGGGTATATATGGGTGCAGGGGGTACGTCAGAGGAGCTACGGGGGCCCCACGAGGCAGGGGGCGCGCCCTAAGGGGGGCGCCCCCCACCCTCGTGAGCACCTCCCGTATCTCCTGACGTGGAGTCCAAGTCTATCTGGTGGCTTTCATTCCAAAAATAACTTCTCCAGTTGATTTCGTTCTGTTTTGACTCCGTTTGATATTCCTTTTCTTCGAAACACTGAAATAGGCATAAAACAGCAAATCTGGGCTGGGCCTCCGGTTAATAGGTTAGTCCCAAAAATAATATAAAAGTGGAAAATAAAGCCCAATATTGCCCAAAACAGTAGATAATATAGCATGGAGCAATAAAAAATTATAGATACGTTGGAGACGTATCAAGCATCCCCAAGCTTAATTCCTGCTCGTCCTTGAGTAGGTAAATGATAAAAAGATAATTTTTGATGTGGAATGCTAGTTGGCATAATTTCAATGTAATTCTTCTTACTTGTGATATGAATATTTAGATCCGAAAGATTCAAGACAAAAGTTCATATTGCCATAAAAATAATAATACTTCAAGCATACTAATAAAGCAATTATGTCTTCTCAAAATATCATGGCCAAAGAAAGTTCTCCCTACAAAATCATATAGTCTAGCTATGCTCCATCTTCACCACACAACATATTTAAATCATGCACAACCCCGATGACAAGCCAAGCAATTGTTTCATACTTTTGATGTTCTCAAACTTTTTCAATCTTCACACAATACATGAGCGTGAGCCATGGACATAGCACTATAGGTGGAATAGAATGGTGGTTGTGGAGAAGAAAAAAAGGGAGAAGATAGTCTCACATCAACTAGGCGTATCAACGGGCTATGGAGATGCCCATCAATAGATATCAATGTGAGTGAGTAGGGATTGCCATGCAATGGATGCACTAGATCTATAAGTGTATGAAATCTCAACAAAAGAAACTAGTGGGTGTGCATCCAAATCGCTTGCTCATGAAGACCTAGGGCATTTTGAGGAAGCCCATCATTAGAATATACAAGCCAAGTTCCAAAATGAAAGATTCACACTAGTATATGAAAGTGACAACATAGGAGACTCTCTATCATGAAGATCATGGTGCTACTTTCAAGCACAAGTGTGGTAAAAGGATAGTAGCATTGCCCCTTCTCTCTTTTTCTCTCATTTTTTTATTTTTTTTATTTTGGGCCTTCTCTTTTTTTTGGCCTCTTTTATTTATTTATTTTCGTCCGGAGTCTCATCCCGACTTGTGGGGGAATCATAGTCTCCATCATCCTTTCCTCACTGGGACAATGCTCTAATAATGATGATCATCACACTTTTATTTACTTACAACTCAACAATTAAACTCGATACTTAGAACAAAATATGACTCTATATGAATGCCTCCAGCGGTGTACCGGGATGTGCAATGATGCATGAGTGACATGTATGAAAGAATTATGAACGGTGGCCTTGCCACAAATACGATGTCAACTACATGATCATGCAAAGCAATATGACAATGATGAAGTGTGTCATAATAAACGGAATGGTGGAAAGTTGCATGGCAATATATCTTGGAATGGCTATGGAAATGCCATAATAGGTAGGTATGGTGGTTGTTTTGAGGAAGGTATATGGTGGGTTTAAGGTACCAGCGAAAGTTGCGCGGTACTAGAGAGGCTAGCAATGGTGGAAGGGTGAGAGTGCGTATAATCCATGGTCTCAACATTAGTCATAAAGAACTCACATACTTATTGAAAAAATCTATTAGTTCTCGAAACAAAGTACTACGCGCATGCTCCTAGGGGGATAGATTGGTAGGAAAAGACCATCGCTTGTCCACGACCGCCACTCATAAGGAAGGCAATCAATAAATAAATCATGCTCCGACTTCATCACATAACGGTTCACCATACGTGCATGCTATGGGAATCACAAACTTCAACACAAGTATTTATCAAATTCACAACTACTCAACTAGCATGACTCTAATATTACCATACTCATATCTCAAAAACAATCATCAAGCATCAAACTTTTCTTAGTATTCAACACACTCATAAGAAAGTTTTATTATTAATGTTGCATACCAAGCATATTAGGATTTTAAGCAAATTACCATGCTATTTAAGACTCTCAAAATAATCTAAGTGAAGCATGATAGTTCATCTATTTCTTCAAAATAAAACTACCACCATGCTCTAAAAGGATATAAGTGAAGCACTAGAGCAAATGACAAACTACTTCGAAAGATTTAAGTGAAGATCAATGAGTAGTTAAATAATTATTTAGCTATGTGAAGACTCTCTAACATTTAATAATTTCAGATCTTGGTAATTTATTCAAACAGCAAGAAAAGCAAAATAAAATGACATCTAAGAATAGCAAACATCATGTGAAGAAGCAAAAACTTAGGATCAACCGATACTAACCGATAGTTTTTGAAGAAGAAAGGTGGGATGCCAACCGGGGCATCCCCAAGCTTAGACGCTTGAGACTTCTTGAAATATTATCTTGGGATGCCTTGGGCATCCCCAAGCTTGAGCTTTTGTATCTCCTTAATTCCTCTCATATCACGGTCTCCCTAAATCTCAAAAGCTTCATCCACATGAAACTCAACAAGGACTCGTGAGATAAGTTGGTATAAACCATTGTCAAAACCTTATCATACTCTACTGTAGCAAAGCACTAAAATTATTATTCAGCATTGCATACTAAATGCCTCTGCATATTTAATAGTCCTATCCTCAAATAGAATCATTAAAGAAGCAAACATATGCAAACAATGCAAACATAACAGCAATCTGCCTAAACAGGACAGTCTGTAAAGAATGCAGCAACATCCATACTTCCCTAGATACACAAATTATGAAAGAAAATTCCCACTGTAGTAAATTTATAAGAGCTTAATATGCAAAAGGTTTCAACATTTTATCACATTCTGACTCTTCTAGGGAATTATTGCAACAGCGGTAAACTTTCTGTTTTCAAACAGCAACAAGTGGACTTCTAAAATAGGCATAGTAAAGGCTATCAATGCCACTTTTATTGAAATAAAAGATGCAAAACATTATTATAAATAATAGCAAGCAAATCCTAACAAAATAAATTGACTCTCCAAGCAAAACACATATCATGTGGCAAATAAAAATATAGCTCCAAGTAAAGTTACCGATGAACGAAGACGAAAGAGGGGATGCCTTCCGGGGCATCCCCAAGCTTTGGCTTTTAGGTGTCCTTAGATTATATTGGGGGTTCCATGGGCATACCCAAGCTTAGGATCTTGCCACTCCTTGTTCCATAATCCATCGAATCCTTACCCAAAACTTGAAAACTTCACAACACAAAACTTAAAGTAGAAAACTCATGAGCTCCGTTAGTATAAGAAAATAAATCACCACTTCAAGTTACTGTAATGAACTCATTCTTAATTCATATTTGTGTAATATCTACTGTATTCAAACTTATCTATGGTTCATACCCTCCGATACTACTCATAGATTCATCAAAATAAGCAAACAACACACGAAAAACAGAATCTGTCAAAAACAGAACAGAGTGTAGTAATCTGGATCAAACGTATACTTCTGGAACTCATAAAATTCTCAAATAAATTTCTGGACCTAAGGAATTTATCTATTAATCATTTTCAAAAAGAATTAACTAAATAGCACTCTCCAAATAAAAATGGCATTAATTCTCGTGAGTGCTAAAGTTTCTGTTTTTTTACAGCATGGTCAACAAGACTTTCCCCAAGTCTTCCCAAAGGTTCTACTTGGCAAAAACACTAATTAAAAGCATATAACCACATATAAACAGAGGCTAGATGAATTATTTATTACTAAACAGGAGCCAAAAGCAAGGAACAAAAAATAAAATTGGGTTGGCTCCCAACAAGCGGTATCGTTTAACGCCCCTATCTAGGCATGATAATGACAATGATGCTCACATAAATGATAAGAATTGTAACATAAAGAGAGCATCATGAAGAATATGACTAGCACATTTAAGTCTAACATACTTCCTATGCATAGGGATTTTGAGAGCAAACAACTTATGGGAACAAGAATCAACTTGCATAGGAAGGTAAAACAAACATAACTTCAAAATTTTAAGCACATAGAGAGGAAACTTGATATTATTGCAATTCCTACAAGCATATGTTCCTCCCTCATAATAATTTTCAGTAGCATCATGAATGAATTCAACAATATAACCAGCACCTAAAGCATTATTTTCATGATCTACAAGCATAGGAATTTTATTACTCTCCACACAAGCAAAATTCTTCTCATGAATAATAGTGGGAGCAAACTCAACAAAATAATTATCATGTGATTGAAAATTAAGATCAAGATGACAAGTTTCATGGTTATCATTGTTCTTTAAAGCATACGTGTCATCACAATAATCATCATAGATAGGAGGCATGCTTTCATCATAATAAATTTGCTCATCCAAGCTTGGGGGACAAAAAATATCATCTTCATCAAACATAGCTTCCCCAAGCTTGTGGCTTTGCATATCATTAGCATCATGGATATTCAAGGAATTCATACTAACAACATTGCAATCATGCTCATCATTCAAATATTTAGTGCCAAACATTTTATAGGTTTATTCTTCCAGCACTTGAGCACAATTATCCTTTCCATCATACTCACGAAAGATATTAAAAAGGTGAAGCGTATGAGACAAACTCAATTCCATATTTTTGTAGTTTTCTTTTGTAAACTAAACTAGTGATAAAACACGAAACTAAAAGACTCGATTGCAAGATCTAAAGATATACCTTCAAGCTCTAACCTCCCCGGCAACGGCGCCAGAAAAGAGCTTGATGTCTACTACACAAGCTTCTTCTTGTAGACGTTGTTGGGCCTCCAAGTGCATAGGTTTGTAGGACAGTAGCAAATTTCCCTCAAGTGGATAACCTAAGGTTTATCAATCCGTAGGAGGCGTAGGATGAAGATGGTCTCTCTCAAGCAACCCTGCAACCAAATAACAAAGAGTCTCTTGTGTCCCCAACACAGTCAATACAATGGTAAATTGTATAGGTGCACTAGTTCGGCGAAGAGATGGTGATACAAGTGGTATATGGATAGCAGATAAAGGTATTTGTAACCTGAAATTATAAAAACAGCAAGGTAACTAATGATAAAAGTGAGCGTAAACGGTGTTGCAATGATAGTAAACAAGGCCTAGGGTTCATACTTTCACTAGTGTAAGTTCCCTCAACAATACTAACATAATTGGATCACATAACTATCCCTCAACATGCAACAAAGAGTCACTCCAAAGTCACTAAAAGAGGAGAACGAATGAAGCGATTATGATAGGGTACGAAACCACCTCAAAGTTATTCTTTCCAATCAATCCGTTGGCTATTCCTATAGATGTCACAAACAGCCCTAGAGTTCGTACTAGAATAACACCTTAAGACACAAATCAACCAAAACCCTAATGTCACCTCAAGTATCCGTGGGCATGATTATACGATATGCATCACAGAATCTCAGATTCATCTATTCAACCAACACATAGAACCACAAAGAGTGCCCCAAAGTTCTACCGAAGAATCACAACGAAAACGTGTGCCAACCCCTATGCATAGGTTCATGGGCGGAACCCGCAAGTTGATCACCAAAACATACATCAAGTGAATCACGTGATATCCCATTGTCACCACAGATATCCACGGCAAGACATACATCAAGTGTTCTCAAATCTTTAAAGACTCAATCCGATAAGATAACTCCAAATGGGAAACTCAATTCATTACAAGAGAGAAGAGGGGGAGGAGAAACATAAGATCCAACTATAATAGCAAAGCTCGCGATATATCAAGATCGTGCCAAATCAAGACCACGAGAGAGAGAGAGAGAGATCAAACACATAGCTACTGGTACATACCCTCAGCCCCGAGGGAGAACTACTCCCTCCTCGTCATGGAGAGCACCGGGATGATGAAGATGGCCACCGGAGTTGGATTGCCCCCTCCGGCAGGGTGCCGGAACGGGTCTAGATTGGCTTTCGGTGGCTACGGAGGCTTCTGGCGGCGGAACTCCCGATCTGATCTCCGTTCTGGAAGTTTTAGGATACGTGGGTATATATGGGTGCAGGGGGTACGTCGTGGGAGCTACGGGGGCCCCACGAGGCAGGGGGCGCGCCCTAAGGGGGGGCACCCTCGTTAGCACGTCCCGTATCTCCTAACGTGGAGTCCAAGTCTATCCGGTGGCTTTCGTTCCAAAAATAACTTCTCCAGTTGATTTCATTCCGTTTTGACTCCATTTGATATTCCTTTTCTTCGAAACACTGAAATAGAAAATAAACTGCAAATCTGGGCTGGGCCTCCGGTTAATAGGTTAGTCCCAAAAATAATATAAAGGTGGAAAATAAAGCCCAATATTGCCCAAAACAGTAGATAATATAGCATGGAGCAATAAAAAATTATAGATATGTTGGAGACATATCAGAATACAGTAGGTTTAACACAAATATAAATAAAGAATGAGTTCATTACAATACCTTAAAATGGTGGTTTATTTTTTTATACTAACGGAGCTCATGAGATTTTCTGTTGAGTTTTGTGTTGTGAAGTTTTCATGTTTTTGGATAAAGATTTGATGTATTTTGGAATAAGGAGTGGCAAGAGCCTAAGCTTGGGGATGCCCAAGCCACCCCAAGGAAAAATTCAAGGACAACCAAAAGCCTAAGCTTGGGGATGCCCCGGAAGGAATCCCCTCTTTCGTCTTCGTCTATCGATAACTTTACTTGAGGCTATATTTTTATTCACCACATGATATGTGTTTTGCTTGGAGCGTCTTGTATGATTTGAGTCTTTGCTTTTTAGTTTACCACAATCATCCTTGCTGTACACACCTTTTGGGAGAGACACGCATGAATCAGAATTTATTAGAATACTTTATGTGCTTCACTTATATCATTTGAGATGGAATAATTTTGCTCTGTGTTCTTCACTTATATCTTTTGAGCTAGATAATTTTGCTCTAGTGCTTCACATATATCTTTTTAGAGCACGGTGGTGTTTTTATTTTGTAGAAATTATTGATCTCTCATGCTTCACTTATAATATTTTGAGAGTCTTTTTAGAACAGCATGGTAAATTGCTTTGGCTATAAAACTAGTCCTAATATGATGGGCGTCCAAGATGGGTATAATAAAAACTTTCATATAAAGTGCGTTGAATACTATGAGAAGTTTGATGCTTGACGATTGTTTTGAGACCTGAGGATGGTGATATTAGAGTCATGCTAGTTGAGTAGTTGTGAATTTGTGAAATACTTGTGTCAAGGTTTGCAAGTCCCGTAGCATGCACGTATGGTAACCATTGTGTAACAAATTTGAAACATGAGGTATTTCTTTGATTGTCTTCCTTATGAGTGGCGGTCGTGGACGAGCAATGGTCTTTTCCTACCAATCTATCCCCCTAGGAGCATGCGCGTAGTGCTTGGTTTTGATGACTTGTAGATTTTTGCAATAAGTATGTGAGTTCTTTATGACTAATGTTGAGTCCATGGATTATATGCACTCTCACCCTTCCACCGTTGCTATCCTCTCTAGTACCGTCCAACTTTCGCCGGTACCATAAACCCACCATTTACCTTCCTGAAAACAGCCACCATACCTACCTATTATGGCATTTCCATAGCCATTCCGAGATATATTGCCATGCAACTTTCCACCGTTTCGTTTATTATGACATGCTTCATCATTGTCATATTGCTTTGCATGATCGTGTAGTTGACATCGTATTTGTGGCAAAGCGAACATTCATAATTTTTGCATACATGTCACTCTTGATTCAATGCACATCCCGGTACACCTCCGGAGGCATTCATATAGAGTCATATTTTGTTCTAAGTATCGAGTTGTATTCCTTGAGTTGTAAGTAAATAAAAGTGTGATGATCATCATTATTAGAGCATTGTCCCATGTGAGGAGAAAAAAAGAGAAAGGCATAAAAAAGAGAAGGCTGCAAAAAAAGAGAGAAGGGACAATGCTACTATCCTTTTTCCACAATTGTCCTTCAAAGTAGCACCATGATCTTCATGATAGTGAGTCTCTTATTTTGTCACTTTCATATACTAGTGGGAATTTTTGTTATAGAACTTGGCTTGTATATTACAACAATGGGCTTCCTCAAATGCCCTAGGTCTTTGTGAGCAAGCAAGTTGGATGCACACCCACTTAGTTTCTTTTGTTGAGCTTTCATACATTTATAGCTCTAGTGCATCCGTTGCATGGCAATCCCTACTCACTCACATTGATATCTATTGATGGGCATCTCCATAGCCCATTAATACGCCTAGTTGATGTGAGACCATCTTCCTCATTTTTGTCTTTTCCACAACCACCATTCTATTCCACCTATAGTGTTATGTCCATGGCTCACGTTCATGTATTGCGTGAAAGTTGAAATGTATGAGAATACTAAAGTATGAAACAATTGCTTGACTTGTCATCAGGGTTGTGCATGATTTGAATATTTTGTATGACAAAGATGGAGCATAGCCAAACTATATGATTTTGTAGGGATGAACTTTCTTTGGCCATGTTATTTTGAGAAGACATGATTACTTTGTTAGTATGCTTGAAGTATTATTATTTTTATGTCAATATGAAACTTTTGTGTTGAATCTTTCGGATCTGAACATTCAAGCCACAATAAAGAAAATTACATTGATGATTATCTTAGGTAGCATTCCACATCAAAAATTCTGTTTTCATCATTTGCCTACTCGAGGATGAGCAGGAATTAAGCTTGGGGATGCTTGATACATCTCCAACGTATCTATAATTTTTTATTGTTTCACGCTATTATATTATCTGTTTTGGGTGTTTAATGGGCTTTAATATGCTCTTTTATATTATTTTGGGGACTAACCTATTAACCGGAGGCCTAGTGCCAGTTTCTGTTTTGTTTCCTATTTTAGAGTTTCGTAGAAAAGGAATACCAAACGGAATGAAACATTCGCAATGATCTTTTTTGGACAGAAAGCAAACCAGGAGAGTTGGAGTTGAAGTCTGGAACGCCATGAGGTAGGAGGGCGCGCCCAGGGGGGTTGGAGCGCCCCCACCCTCATGGGCCCCTCGTAGCTCCACCGACGTACTTCTTTCGCCTATATATACTCTTATACCCTAGATCGATCACAGAGAGCCACGAAACCACTTTTGCACCACCGCAACCTTCTGTACCCGTGAGATCCCATCTTGGGGCCTCTTCCGGCGATCTGTCGAAGGGGGAATCGATCACAGAGGGCTTCTACGTCAACACCATGGCCTCTCCGATGAAGCGTTAGTAGTTTACCACAGACCTTCAGGTCCATAGTTATTACCTAGATGGCTTCTTCTCTCTCTTTGATTCTCAATACAAATTTCTCTACAATGTTCTTGGAGATCTATTCGATGTAATACTCTTTTACAGTGTGTTTGCCGAGATTCGATGAATTGTGGGTTCATGAACAAGATTATCTATGAATATTATTTGGTTCTTCTCTGAATTCTTATATGCATGATTTGATATCTTTGCAAGTCTCTTCGAATTATCGGTTTAGTTTGGCCTACTAGATTGAGCTTTCTTGCAATGGAAGCAATGCACGTATTGTATTGTTGCCATCGAGGATAAAAAGATGGGGTTTATGTCATATTGCTTGAGTTTATCCCTCTACATCATGTCATCTTGCTTAATGTGATACTCTATTCTTATGAACTTAATACTCTAGATGCATGTTGGATAGCGGTCGATGTGTGGACTAATAGTAGTAGATGCAGAATCATTTCGATCTACTTGACACGGACGTGATGCCTATATTCATGATCGTTGCCTTAGATATCTTCATAACTATGTGCTTTTCTATCAATTGCTCGGCAGTAATTTATGCACTCACCGTAATACATGCTATCTTGAGAGAAGCCACTAGTGAAACCTATGGCCCCCGGGTCTCTTTCTTATTATATTGCAT
This sequence comes from Triticum aestivum, assembly GCF_018294505.1. Classification (NCBI taxonomy): domain Eukaryota; kingdom Viridiplantae; phylum Streptophyta; class Magnoliopsida; order Poales; family Poaceae; genus Triticum; species Triticum aestivum. Next base: position 395,969,538 of record NC_057812.1, on the reverse strand, counting down.
CTCTTTTATTTACATTGCATCTCGTTTACTATTTTGCAATCTTTACTTTCCAATCTATACAACAAAAATACCAAAAATATTTATCTTACTATCTTTGTTAGATCTAACTTTTGCGAGTGACCATGAAGGGATTGACAACCCCTTTATCGCGTTGGTTGCAAGGTTCTTGATTGTTTGTGCAGGTACTAGGTGACTTATGCGTTGTCTCCTACTGGATTGACACCTTGGTTCTCAAAAACAGAGGGAAATACTTACGCTACTTTGCTGCATCACCCTTTCCTCTTCAAGGGAAACCAACGCATGCTCAAGAGGTAGAAGCGCCCTACTGTTCTTCAAGCTGATGAGGAGGAAGGGCCCATTCGAGTGGACCCCGAAGGCCGACCAGGCATTTCAAGACCTAAAAAGGTACCTGACCAGCCCACTGGTGATGGTAGCGTCTCACCCCCTCGAGCCTCTGGTGCTCTATCTGGTTGCCACACCTCACTCGGCCAGCGCGGCGCTGGTGGCTGTCCAGGAGGAGCGCCAGGCCAAGGATGCACCGTGTATTGCCGTACCTTCAGCCAGGGCAGTGCAGCGCTAAGACGACGCCGCTGAAGTCACGACGACGCCCGCGGGTGATCAAGCCCCACAAGACGGTGTTCATGGGCCTGCGGAGGCCATGATGGGTGGCCAAGCTCCTGAGGTTCCCCCACCTCGGGAGGCGCCACAACCTCCGGAGGCCACATGCTCCACCGACGCTCCCGCCCTCATGGAGCACCTGGTATACTTCATCAGCACAATGTTATGGGATGCAAGAGCACGATACCCCATGCCACAGAAGCTCTTGCTCGCGCTCCTGGTGGCCTCGCGTAAGCTGCGCCATTACTTCCAAGGCCACCCAATCAAGGTCGTCTCGGCCTACCCACTGGAGAGGGTGCTCCGGAGCCCCAACGTTGCGAGAAGAGTCGCTGAGTGGAACATCGAGCTACAAGCGTTTCAGCTGGAGTTCAGCACAAACTGGGTCATCGAATGGACCGACACTCCGGAGCCTGAAGTAGGCGAGAACCGATCCCTCTCGCCAGGAAATGAAGCGCCAGATGGCTGGGTCATGTACTTTGATGGCACCTTTGCATGCCAAGGCGCGGGGGCTGGCACTGTGCTCATCTCGCCCACCCAAGACAAGCTCTACTATGCCGTGCAACTCTGCTTCCAGCAGGGCGAGAAGGTCTCCAACAATATTGCGGAATACGAGGGGTTGATCATTGGCCTCAAGGCTGCGGTGTCCCTGGGAGTGAAGCGCCTCACCATCAAGGGCGACTCTAAGCTCCTTGTCAACTTCTCCAACAAGGTGTACGAGCCAAAGGACGAGCACATGGAGACATACCTCGCGGAGGTACGCACAATGGAGATGCAATTCTTGGCCCTAGAACTGCAGCATGTGCCCCGCGACACAAATAAGGAAGCTGATGATATTACCAAGAGGGCGTCAAGGCATCAGCCTCAGGAGCTTGGCATCTTCGAGGAGCGGCTCTTTAAGCCTTCAGCGGCCCCTCCGGCTGCGGAGCCTACGCCGCCTCAGGAGGAGCTCCCCCCCGCCACCAACCTCGGGAGCTCTCGCCTGCGGCCCGACCTCAGGAGCACGCCTGCTCCTTGCGCTTGAAACTCGGGAGGGGTGCTGAACTGAAGAATTCAGGGCATACCTAGGGCAGGGAATACTACCAGAGAAGGAGGAGGACGCGGAACGCGTGGCCCGGCAGGATGCATCATACTGCATCCAGGATGGTGAGCTATACAGAAAATGACCAAACGACGTTTCCTTGTGATGCATTTCCAGGGAGCAGGGATGCAAGCTGCTGGCCGACATACACGGCGGAGATTGCGGGCATCACTCATCATTGCGCACCCTTGTAGGCAAGGCATTCCTCAGCGGGTTCGACTGGGCCACGGCACTCAACGATGCAACCGAGCTGGTGAGTTCCTACGAGGCCTGCCAGTTCAATGTCAAGCAAATCCACCAGCTAGCTCAAGGCCTCCAGACTATCCCACTCTCCTGGCCATTCACGGTCTGGGGGCTGGATATCCTGGGTCCATTCCCTGGAGCGCCCGCACCATCCCAGCCGGAGGTGGAAGCCGTCCGCACCATCCCAGCCGGGTCCGCGGTCAAGTTCATCAAGGGCCTCGTGAGCCAGTTTGGTGTCCCTAACCGCATCATCAGCAACAAGGTCTTGCAGTTCACTAGCAATTTTCTCAAGACATATTGTGCTAACCTTGGAACATAGATTTGCTATGCTTCGGTGGCACACCCTAGGAGCAATGGCCAAGTCGAGCGCGCCAACACGGAGGTCTTGAGAGTCCTCGACACCAGGGCCTTCAAGAAGAAGCTCGAGGCCTGCGACAGGGGCTGGCACGATGAGCTCCAGTCCATGTTGTGGTCTGTCCACACCACCACCACCACCAAGCCAACAGGCGAGACCCCGTTCTTCCTCGTCTATGGAGCAGAAGCGGTTCTCCCTCACAAGATCAGGCATCACTCCGCGCGGGTCCTGGCGTTTGATGAGATGCATCAGGACGCCATGCGGGGGATTGACCTTGTGCTGGGGGAGGAACACCGCCGCCAAGCCTCTCTTCGAGCGGCAAGGTACCAGCAGGCGCTGCGACGGTATCACTGCCACAACGTCCGCTCTAGCACGCTCGAGGTGGGCAACCTCGTCCTGAGGTGGGTGCTCTCCAAGAAAGGGCTGCATAAGCTCTCACACATGTGGGAGGGCCTGTTTAGGATTGCCCGCATTTCCAGGCCTGGCGCCGTGCGCCTAGAGACGCAGGACGGGATCCCCATCCAGAACGCTTGGAACATCCAGCACCTACAGAAGTTCTCTCCATGAAGCAAGGCCCAGTGCCTGTGAAGGTCTCTGCTCATGACACTCTCACATAATAATGAGTGGGGCTGTACATGCCCCGGAGTCTCCGGAGTGCCGCTCTCGGGCCTCGGGGGCTCCCTCCCACGTCCTAGTGGCAGCACTTAGCTCCGCGCTGGTGAGAATACTAGACTAGGTGCCAGACAAGGTTGTTCATCTGCTTTTTGTATTTGGTTTGCCCATTTTTAGTGGAATTTGAAGTGCTGGAGTTTCTCAGTTGCTCGGTTGAACCCTTTTCTTCTGTCTACTTCTTCGCTCGGTTCTTTGTTTCGCGCCAAGAAGGGCGGCAGATGCCTGACGCTGTCCCTCACGTGCCTCGCGCGGGGGCTGGGCAGGTGTGTGCGTGCGCTGGGCTAACCTAAGCCACGGACACGCCTCGCCAAAACCCTGTTGCTCCAGAGCTTCGGCTCCCCTGACCTTCACGAGGCACCCTCGATTGAGCTCATGGTTGGTGCACCCCTCTAAGTCCGTGCCCCATGGGTACCGCGACGTGGTGCGCTGGGCCATGATCATGAGGCCTCGTGCAAGAAAGGATAAGGCACCCGACATACGTCCTCACAATTTCTGCAGCTTTGTGGCGCCCCCCGAGGTCAATGGCTCCCAAGCCAGCAACAAGGAGGGCTTACTAGGTGCCAGAGGGCGCACCCTCACGAGATAGGAAACTACCCTGGGCGCATCCAGCTAAGTTATCCCTCTATGTCTTCATGAAGCACGAATGCCATAACACAACACAGGAACAATAAACATAACACAAGTGGCATGAAAATTACGGTTCATTACACGCCCTTGCAGGGCCCATACTTGTTTCTAGTAATGCAGGAGAAAAGGAAAGGACATGCAAAAGCAGCTCCTACTGCGTGGCTACTCACGAGGATCGCCCCCGGGCTCTGCCAGAGCCATCCTCGCGCTTCACTTGGGCACGGCGATGGGACGACCCGCCACCGTCCTCGAAGCGAGCTCGACGATGTGGCGGCTCGTCATAGCTGCCACTGCTAGAACTTTCGCTGGAGGAGGAGCTATCGTTGCCGAACGAGCTGCGGCCGTCGCCGGGGGCGAGTCCACCCTCGTCCTCGTCACGGCTGTCGCCAAGGCCGAGCACTTCGTCTCCCTCGCTGTCTTTAGGGAAGCACTCGGCGCGGCGACCATCTTCCCCGAACACCCTCACGAAGAGGGTCGCGACACCGTCGTATTTGAAGTGGAGGGTGCGCCACCGGCTCAGACCACGCACGCGGGCAAACGTTTGACAGCCGCGGGCCAGGGTTACGTTGCCCGTGATGGAGACCTCCACCACGACCCATGAAGCCTTGCTCCAGCAGCCGCTGGCGTGCAGCCATAGGCCGACAGGACCCGTGGCCGGCAGCTCGCCGGCAAAGGAGCGCGGGAGCTAAAGCCAGGTGCTGGCCAGGTTCTCCGACCACACGACGAACTCCGGCAGCACCTCCACGGAATGGAAGCACGACCGGGGAGGTCGAGCGACCATGGCGCGCCTCCCCTCATGGGTGGGACTGCCGCATCTCAAGCGGATCCCGCCGCGCGAGGAGACGCCGCCGCGGTCGCCAGGAATGGCACCGGACCACGAAGAAGTTCGCCCGTGCCCCCGAGAGGCCACAGCAGGGGTAACGGCGTGCTTTCGGGGGTGGCCATGACCCCGCTTGGGCGGTGGAGAGTCGGGCCCCTCCTGGTGCGCCTTCCCCTTCTCCGCGGCCGTGAATCTCTTCGTCAGCGCCATGGGTGTCGCAACAAGACGGCGTAGCAAGGAGGAAGAAGAGGAAGCAAGCGGGATGGAGGAAGACATGAGAAACGAGGGCTCCCCCCTCTCCTCATTTATAGCTAGAGGGAGGCCAACCGTCGGCCTCCATGATCCAAGGTAATTATGGTTTTCTTCTGCATGCAGCAGGGTCTCGTCAAGTCAGGCAGTTGCTGAGGCAGCATGGGGATGTAGAGACGCCCACGACCTCTCAATTGCCACGCGTCAATCAAGGCCACAGGTGGTTGGGTCCCGCGGCGCTCTGCACTTGCCCTTTGGCTTCGCCTCGAAGCCAAGTCCAAGCGCGGCTTGGGCCCGGGTGCTACTGTCGGCTTCCTAGGAACGAGGGTACCCAGACTTGCCTACCTGCGGCCCAGGGTGTGGCTCCACCAACGGCCTATTATAGCCCATCTTCATCAGCAACCACTCAAGACCCTCACGACGGGCCAAGCCTCGTGAGGCGGACGACACCAAGACCTCCTATGGGGAGGTCTTGCTAGGCGGGCTCCCGAGGAGCGGAGATATCTATGCAAGGGGCACCTCGCAAGGTCCGCGTGACGTGAGCCATGACGACCGAAGCCAGGCCGGCGCCAGCGGGTGCAGAGTGCCAGTTTCCTCTTTGGTGCTAAGGAAGCAGGCGCATGCGAGGAGTCCCGAGGCATCAGGCAAAGGTTTCCATATCAGTGCAACAAGACCAAGACCAGCAGGACGGCAGGATGGAGGTCCCCGAGGAGCCCATGATGGCATCACCACCCGGACCTTTGGCAGGTGAAGACCACCTTTTGTTAGGACAACTTGTACTAATTGTCTCCCTTCGAAATTGGCCATTGTGGGATCCCTTCACACCTAAACATTTGAGAAGAGGACTAGGGCCTCTATAAATAGGGCTGGCCACCACCGTAGTCAAGGATCAGCTCATCTTGGATCGGATCCACTCCACCAAGGCTATCTGACCAGCTCATCGAGCTCAAGAACACCTCTCCTTAGGAGGTTGTGCATCCACTGTACTAGTTCATCCTCAGCCCAAGAGGCAATCCACCACACAACACCGGAGTAGGGTATTACACCACAATGGTGGCCGAACCTGTATAAACCCTCGTGTCTCTTGTTCCTTGGGTTCGGCGAGCTAGGCCTCAAAATCATTGTGAGAGCGAGCTAGGGAGAGATCTTCATGCACACCCAGTGTTCGACCCTCAAGGGTTTGCCGGAACCTGTAATCCGACACCTACCCCGTTATCCACTACAAGAGATGGACGTCTCCCATCCACGGCACCGGACTAGGATCCTTTCGTCGCATCCTCTCGCTTCATCGTTGCTGTCGTCCACCTTGCCGTTGCCGCTCCTACGATGGCCTCATCCACGGCAATAGGACTTATCGCCCAACCCGGCCGTATGCCGTCTAAAGTCTTCTTCCGCGCCGTCGACTGCTACCTCTTGCGCATGCGTTGGTTTTCCCTTGAAGAGGAAAGAGTGATGCAGCAAAGTAGTGTAAGTATTTCCCTCAGTTTTTTAGAACCAAGGTATTAATCCAGTAGGAGACTACACGCAAGTCGCCTATTACCTGCACAAACAAACAAGAACCTCACAACCAACACGATAAAGGGGTTGTCAATCCCTTCAGGGTCACTTACGAAAGTGAGATCTGATAAAGATAATAAGATAAATATTTTTGGTATGTTTGTGTAGATTGGAAAGTTAAGATTGCAAAATAAACGGCAACACAAATAGCTAGTTGTTGGGAGAATAAAATAATGGAGAATAGGCCCGTGGGCCGTAGGTTTCACTAGTGGCTTCTCTCAAGATAGCACAATCTATGGTGGGTGAACAAATTACTGTCGAGCAATTGATAGAAAAGCGAATAATTATGAGAATATGTAGGCATGATCATGTATATAGGCATCACGTCCATGACAGTAGACCGAAACGGTTTTTCATCTACTACTATTACTCCACACATCAACCGCTATCCAGCATGCATCTAGAGTATTAAGTTCATAAGAACAGAGTAACACATTAGGAAAGATGACATGATGTAGAGGGATAAACTCAAGCAATATGATATAAACCCCATCTTTTTATCCTCGATGGCAACAATCCAATACGTGCCTTGATGCCCCTACTGTCACTGGGAAAGGACACCACAAGATTGAACCCAAGCTAAGCAGTTCTCCCATTGCAAGAAAGATCAATCTTGTAGGCCAAACCAAACTGATAATTCGAAGAGACTTGCAAAGATATTTAAATCATGCATATAAGAATTCAGAGAAGAATCAAATATTGTTCATAGATAAACTTGATCATAAACCCACAATTCATGAGATCTCGACAGACACACCGCAAAAAGAATTACATTGAATAGATCTCCAAGATAATCGAGGTGAACTTTGTATTGCGATCCAAAGAGAGAGAAGAAGCCATCTAGCTAATAACTATGGACCCGAAGGTCTGTGGTAAACTACTCACACACCATCGGAGAGGCTATGGTGTTGATGTAGAAGCCCTCTGTGATCAATTCCCCCTCCAGCAGAGCGCCGGAAAAGGCCCCAAGATGGGATCTCACGGGTAGAGAAGGTTGCGGTAGTGGAAATAGGGTTTCTTGGTGCTCCTGGATGTTTTCAGGGTATATGGGTATATATGGGTGGAAGAAGTAGGTCGGTGGAGCTGCGAGGGGCCCACGAGGGTGGGGGGTGCGCCCACCCCCTAAGGCGCGCCCTCCTACCTTGTGGCCTCCTTGCTTATTTCTTGACATCCACACCAAGTCTCCTGGATTGCATTTATTCCAAAAATGATCCTCACGAAGGTTTCATTCCGTTTGATATTCCTTTTCTACGAAACACTGAAATAGGCAATAAAAACAGCAATTTGCACTGGGCCTTTGGTTAATAGGTTAGTCCCAAAACAATATAAAAGTGCATAATAAAGCCCATTAAACATCCAAAACATATAATATAATAGCATGGGACAATAAAAAATTATAGATACGTTGCAGACATATCAAGCATCCCCAAGCTTAATTCCCGCTCGCCCTCGAGTGGGTAAATGATAAAAAACAGAATTTTTGATGTGCAATGCTTCCTAATGTAATTTTCGAAGTAATTCTCTTTATTGTGGCATGAGTGTTCAGATCCGAAAGATTCAAGATAAAAGTTTAATATTGACACAAAAATAATAATACTTCAAGCATACTAACTAAGCAATTATGTCCTCTCAAAATAACATGGCCAAAGAATGTTATCCATACAAAATCATATAGTCTGGCTATGCTCTATCTTCACCACATAAAATATTTAAATCATGCAAAACCCCGATGACAAGCCAAGCAATTGTTTCATACTTTTGACATTCTCAAACTTTTTCAATCTTCACGCAATACATGAGCGTGAGCCATGGATATAGCACTATAGGTGGAATAGAATGGTGGTTGTGGAGAAGACAAAAAGGAGAAGATAGTCTCACATCAACTAGACGTATCAATGGGCAATGGAGATGCCCATCAATAGATATCAATTTGAGTGAGTAGGGATTGCCATGCAACGGATGCATTAGAGCTAAAAGTGTATGAAAGCTCAAAAAGAAACTAAGTGGGTGTGCATCGAAGTTGCTTGCTCGCGAAGACTTAGGGCATTTTGAGGAAGCCCATCATTGAAATATACAAGCCAAGTTCTATAATGAAAAATTACCACTAGTATACGAAACTGACAACATAGGAGACTCTCTATTATGAAGATCATGGTGCTACTTTGAAGCACAAGTGTGGTAAAAGGATAGTAGCATTGCCCCTTCTCTCTTTTTCTCTTAGTTTTTTATTTGGGCCTTTTCTCTTTTTTTATGGCCTCTTTTCTTTTTTTATTTTTTATTTTTCGTCCGGAGTCTCATCCCGACTTGTGGGGGAATCATTATCTCCATCATCCTTTCCTCACATGGGACAATGCTTTAATAATGATGATCATCACACTTTTATTTACTTACAACCCAGGAATTATGACTCGATACTAGAACAAAAATATGACTATGTGAATGCCTCCGGCGGTGTACAAGGAAATGCGATGAATCAAGAGTGACATGTATGAAAGAATTATGAACGGTGGCTTTTCCACAAATACGATGTCAACTACATGATCATGCAAAGCAATATGACAATGATGAAGCGTGTCATAATAAATGGAACGGTCGAAAGTTGCCTGGCAATATATCTCAGAATGGCTATGGAAATGCCATAATAGGTAAGTGTGGTGGCTGTTTTGAGGAAGATATATGGTGGGTTTATGGTACCGGCGAAAGTTACGTGGTACTAGAGATGCTAGTAATGGTGGAAGGGTGAGAGTGCGTATAATCCATGGACTCAACATTAGTCATAAAGAACTCACATACTTATTGCAAAAATCTATTAGTTAGCGAAACAAAGTGCTATGTTCATGCTCCTAGGGGGGATAGATTGGTAGGAAAAGACCATCGCTCTTCCCTGACCACCACTCATAAGGAAGACAATCAATAAATAAATCATGCTCCGACTTCATCACATAATGGTTCACCATACGTGCATGCTACGGGAATCACAAACTTAAACACAAGTATCTCTCAAATTCACAACTACTCAACAAGCATGACTCTAATATTACCATCCTCATATCTCAAAACAATCATAGAGAATCAAACTTCTCAAAGTATTCAATGCACTTTTTATGAAAGTTTTTATTATACCCATCTTGGATGCCTATCATATTAGGACAAATTTTATAGCCAAAGCAAATTACCATGCTGTTCTAAAAGACTCTCAAAATAATATAAGTGAAGCATGAGAGATCAATTCTATAAAATAAAACCACCACCGTGCTCTTAAAAAGATATAAGTGAAGCACTAGAGCAAAATTATCTAGCTCAAAAGATATAAGTGAAGCACATAGAGTATTCTAATAAATTCCGATTCATGTGTGTCTCTCAAAAAGGTGTGTACAACAAGGGTGATTGTGGTAAACTAAAAAGCAAAGACTCAAATCATACAAGACGCTCCAAACAAAACACATATCATGTGGTGAACAAAAATATAGCCTCAAGTGAAGTTACCGATGGACGAGGACGAAAGAGGGGATGCCTTCCGGGGCATCCCCAAGCTTGTGCTTTTGGTTGTCCTTGATTTTTACCTTGGGGTTCCTTGGGCATCCCCAAGCTTAGGCTATTGCCACTCCTTATTCCAAAATCCATCAAATCTTTACCCAAAACTAGAAAACTTCACAACACAAAACTCAACAGAAAATCTCATGAGCTCCGTTAGTATAAGAAAACAAATCACCACTTAAGGTACTGTAATGAACTCATTATTTATTTATATTGGTGTTAAACCTAATGTATTCCAACTTCTCTATGGTTCATACCCCTCGATAGTAGCCATAGATTCATCAAAATAAGCAAACATCACACGAAAGACAGAATCTGTCAAAAAAATAGAACAGTTTGTAGCAATCTGTATCAAACGTATACTTCTATAACCCAAAAAATCTGGAATAAATTGGTGGACGTGAGGAATTTTTCTATTAATCATCTGCAAAAAGAATCAAACTAATCACACTCTCCAGTAAAAAAATGGCAGCTAATATCGTGAGTGCTAAAGTTTCTGTTTTTTACAGCAAGATCACAAAGACTTCCCCCAAGTCTTTGATGACCCACAAGTATAGGGGATCTATCGTAGTCCTTTCGATAAGTAAGAGTGTCAAACCCAATGAGGAGTAGAAGGAAATGATAAGCGGTTTTCAGCAAGGTATTCTCTACAAGCACTGAAATTATCGGTAACAGATAGTTTTGCGATAAAGTAATTGGTAGCGAGTAGCAAGTAATAAAAGTAAATAAGGTGCAGCAAGATGGCCCAATCCTTCTTGTAGCAAAGGACAAGCCTAGGAAAACTCTTATATGAAGGAAAGCGCTCCCGGAGACACTTGGGAATCATCGTCAAGCTAGGTTTCATCACGTTCATATGATTCGCGTTCGGTACTTTGATAATTTGATATGTGGGTGGAACGGTGCTTGGTGATATCCTTACTAGGACAAGCATCCCACTTATGATTAACCCCCATTGCAAGCATCCACAACTACAACAGAAGTATTAAGGTAAACCTAACCATAGCATGAAACATATGGATCCAAATCAGCCCCTTACGAAGCAACGCATAAACTAGGGTTTAAGCTTCTGTCACTCTAGCAACCCATCATCTACTTATTACTTCTCAATGCCTCCCTCTAGGCCCAAACAATGGTGAAGCATCATGTAGTCAACATTCACATGACACCACTAGAGGGATGACAACATACAACTCATCAAAATATCGAACGAATACCAAATTCACATGACTACTAATAGCAAGACTTCTCCCATGTCCTCAGGAATAAACGTAACTACTCACAAAGCATATGCATGTTCATAATCAGAGGCCTATTAATATGCATAATGGATCTGAACATATGATCTTCCACCAAGTAAACCAACTAGCATCAACTACAAGGAGTAATCAACACTACTAGCAACCCACAGGTACCAATTTGAGGTTTGGATACAAAGATTGGATACAAGAGATGAACTGGGGTTTGAGATGAGATGGTGCTGGTGAATATGTTTATGGAGATTGACCCCCTCCCGATGAGAGGATCGTTGGTGATGATGATGGTGATGATTTTCCCCTCCCGGAGGGAAGTTTCCCTGAGAGAACAGCTCTGCCGGAGCCCTAGATTGGTTCCGCCAAGGTTCCGCCTCGTGGCGGCGGAGTTTTGTCCCATAAGCTTGCTTATGATTTTTTCTCGGACGAAATACCTCATATAGCAGAAGATGGGCATCAAAGGGCCACCAGGGGCCCACGAGGCAGGGGGCGTGCCCAGGGGGGTAGGGCGTGCCCCCCACCCTCGTGGCTGGTGGGTGGCCCCCCTCTGGTACTTCTTGCGCTCAGTATTTTTTATATATTCTGGAAATAACTTCCGTGAAGTTTCATGACTTTTGGAGCTGTGCCGAATAGGTCTCTAATATTTGCTCCTTTTCCAACCCAGAATCCCAGCTGCCAGCATTCTCCCTCTTCATGTAAACCTTATAAAATAAGAGATAATAGGCATAAATATTGTTACATCATGTGTAATAACAGCCCATAATGCAATAAATATCGATATAAAAGCATGATGCAAAATGGACGTATCAACTCCCCCAAGCTTAGACCTTGCTTGTCCTCAAGCGAAAGCCGAAATCGAAAAATATGTCCACATGTTTAGAGATAGAGGTGTCGATAAATATAAAATACGGACATGAGGGCATCATGATCATTCTTAGAACATCAATATATATATATATACATATATATATATATATATATATATATATATATATATATATAGTCATATGATCTCTTATGCTAAAGTAACAATTCAATCACAATTTCAAGTATAAATCATAAACTTCATTGAAAACTAACAAACTCTAATCTCAGTCACTAAGGCAATTGCAATTTATCATAACATAGGAAAGAGTCAATATAAGAGCTTTTCAGCAAGTTCGCATACTCAACTATCATTTAGTATTTCACAATTGCTAACACTCACGCAATATTTATGGTTATGGAGTTTTAATCAGACACAGAGAAAGATAGGGGCTTATAGTTTTGCCTCCCAACGTTTTACCTCAAGGGTAATGTCAATAGTAATTGCTCATGCAGACTCACATCCAATTAGCTATATGTATATGGATCTTTCCAACACATTGTGCTTGCCAAATGATAAAATGTAAAAAGGAAAGGTGAAGGTCAGCATGACTCTTATATAAGGTAGAAGATAAAAGTAAAAGATAGGCCTTTCACAGAGGAAAGCAGAGGTTGTCATGCGCTTTTATGGTTGGATGCACAAAATCTTAATGCAAAAGAACATCACTTTATATTGCCACTTGTGATATGGACCTTTATTACGCAGTCCATCGCTTTTATTTCTTCCATATCACAAGATCATATAAAGCTTATTTTCTCCACATTAATAAGTCATACATATTTAGAGACCAATTTTTATTGCTTGCACCGATGACAACTTACTTGAAGGATCTTACTCAATCTATAGGTAGATATGGTGGACTCTCATGACAAAACTGGGTATAGGGATATTTGGAAGCACAAGTAGTATCTCTACTTGGTGCAAAGAAACTGGCTAGCATGAGAGGGAAAGGCAAGCTCAACATGTTGGATGATCCATGACAATATAATTTATCTCAGATGTAAGAAAACATAACACATTACATTGTCTTCCTTGTCCAACGCCAACTCTTAGCATGTCATACTTTAATGAGTGCTCACAATCATAAAAGATGTCCAAGATAGTATATTTATATGTGAACCTCTCTTTCTTTATTAATTACTATTAATTGCAATGATGACCAAAACTATGTTTGTCAACTCTCAACAACTTTTATTCATCATACTCTTTATATGTGAGCTCGTTACTCTCCATAAGATCCATATGATCTCTTTATTTATTTTTATTTCTTCTCTTTTATTTTATTTTATTCCCTCAAGATCATAACAAAATAATCAAGCCCTTGACTCAACACTAATCTTTATTATATATAGCTCATGGACTCGATTACATAGAAGGATCATAAAGCAAAACTCACAACTAGATCATACTAAAACTTTATTCTACTAGATCAAGATATTATCAAAAGGATCAAACTATGAAAAATGGTAAAGATAAAAGTCATGGTGATACGATACCGGGCACTTCCCCAAGCTTGGCAGTTGCCAAGGGGAGTGCCCATACCCGATGCTCAGTTCTTCTTTCTTGGTGAAGAAGGTGTTGGTGATGATGGGTAGTCGCACATCAAGCATAAGAGATCCTCCAATTTGCGGATAATGCCCTTGAGTGTGATGATGTGATCCTTCAACAAAATATTTTCACTTGTGAGATACTTGTTTTGAATACGAGCTAACTCAATCATCATGAAAGCCTCAATCTCCGTTGGGGTAAAGAGATTGTGGTGAGGTGGAAGGATGTTTTCTTCTACTACTGCCGGAACTTGATCCCCCATGGCCTTCTTGATCCCATCATCCTTGTTGATCTCTCCGGGTTCTTCTATCTTCAGCTCTATCTTCATTAGCCAAGCATCGTTGCCCTCATTGTTGGAGGAGGAGGGAGATGACATGATGCTTGGCCTTGACAACCCTGGCAGAAAACAGCTCGAAACAAGAACAGGAGATTTTTGCATGATACGGTGGTCAAAACCTTTGGGAGATTATATAATGAATTTTTACCGACCAAAAGAAGTATCGTGCAAGAAAACGGAGTCCAGAAAGCAGAAGAGGTGCCCATGGGGCAGGGGGGCGCCCTCCACCCTCGTGGAAGCCCCGTGTCCTTTCTGGTCTGCTTCTTATTTTCCTATTTTTATATATATTCCAAAACGGAGAAATATTGCCATTAGAGCTGTTTTGGAGTCGGTTTACTTACCGTACCATGTACTTATTCCTTTTCGGAGTCTGAAACATTTCGGAAAGTGTCCCTTATGTATTCCTCCGGGGTTATAGTTTCAATAACATTAGTTTCAACATTTATGGAACTACCTGAGATATAATGTTTGATTCTTTGACCGTTTACCACCCTCGGATTTGGGCCTTCGAAGTTGCTGATTTTTATGGCACTGGAACGATAGACCTCCTCGATGACGTAAGGAGCTTCCCATTTAGAGAGAAGTTTTCCTACAAAAAATCTTAAAGGAGAGTTGTATAGCAATACATAATCACCTACATTGAACTCACGCTTTTGTATCCTTTTGTCATGTCATCTTTTAACTTTTTCTTTGAACAGTTTGGCGTTCTCATAGGCCTGGGTTCTCCATTCATAAAGTGAGCTAATGTCAAATAACCTCTTCTCACCGGCAAGTTTGAAGTCATAGTTGAGCTCTTTAATATCCCAATATGCCTTATGTTCTAGTTCAAGAGGTAAGTGACAAGCTTTGCCGTAAACCATTTTATACGGAGACATTCCCATAGGGTTTTTATATGCAGTTCTATAAGCCCATAATGCATCATCAAGTTTCTTGGACCAATTCTTTCTAGATCTATTAACAGTCTTTTGCAAAATTAATTTGAGCTCTCTATTACTTAATTCTACTTGACCACTAGACTATGGGTGATATTGGGATGCAATTCTATGATTAACATCATACTTAGCAAGCATTTTACGAAAGGCACCATGAATAAAATGTGAACCACCATCAGTCATTAAATATCTAGGGACTCCAAACCTCGGAAAAATAACTTCCTTAAGCATCTTAATAGAGGTGTTATGATCAGCACTACTAGTTGGAATAGCCTCCACCCACTTAGTAACGTAATCAACAGCAACTAAAATATGTGTATACCCATTAGAGGAAGGAAAAGGTCCCATATAATCAAAGCCCCAAACATCAAATGGTTCAATAACAAGTGAATAATTCATAGGCATTTCTTGACGTCTACTAATATTACCAATTCTTTGACATTCATCACAAGACAAGACAAACTTACGGGCATCCTTGAAGAGAGTAGGCCAATAAAAACCGGATTGCAATACCTTGTGTGCAGTTCTATCTCCAGCATGGTGCCCTCCATAGGCTTCAGAGTGACACTTGCATAGGATTTGTTCCTATTCATGCTCAGGTACACAACGTCTAATAACACCATCTACTCCTTCTTTATAAAGATGTGGGTCATCCCAAAAGTAATGCCTTAAATAATAGAAGAACTTTTTCTTTTGCTGGTATGTGAAACTAGGTGGTATAAATTTAGCAACAATGTAATTAGCATAATCAGCATACCATGGAGCAGTACAAGAAGCATTTATGACATTTAATTGTTCATTAGGAAAGCTATCCTCAATAGGTAGTGGGTCATCAAGAACATTATCTAACTAGACAAGTTGTCTGCGATTGGGTTCTCAGCTCCCTTTCTATCAATGATATGCAAATCAAATTCTTGTAGCAGGAGAACCCATCTAATAATTCTAGGTTTAGCATCTTTCTTTTCCATAAGATATTTAATAGCAGCATGATCAGTGTGAATAGTTACTTTAGAATCAACAATATAAGGTATGAACTTATCACAAGCAAATACAACTGCTAAGAATTCCTTTTCGGTAGTAGCATAATTTCTCTGGGCATTGTCTAGAGTTTTACTAGCATACTGTATAACATTCAATTTCTTATCAACTCTTTGTCCTAGAACAGCCCCTACAGCATAATCACTAGCATCACACATAATTTCAAAGGGTAAGTTCCAATCAGGTGGCTGAATAATAGGTGCAGAAATGAAAGCTTTCTTAAGTATTTCAAATGCTTCTACACAATCATCATCAAAGACAAAAGGAATATCTTTTTGTAATAGGTAGTCAGAGGCCGAGAAATTTTTGACAAGTCCTTAATGAACCTTCTATACAAATCGGCATGACCCAGAAAACTTCTTATACCTTTGATGTCCTTGGGACACGACATCTTTTCAATAGCATCAACTTTAGCTTTATCAACTTCAATACCTGTTTCAGAAATTTTATGCCCCAAGACAATACCTTCATTAACCATAAAGTGGCACTTCTCCCAATTCAAGACAAGGTTAGTTTCTTCACATCTCTGCAAAACTCGATTAGGGTTTCTCAAGCAATCATCAAAAGAGGATCCATAAACAGAGAAATCGTCCATGAAAACCTCACAAATCTTTTCACAAAAGTTAGAGAATATAGCCATCATGCATCTTTGAAAGGTAGCAGGTGCATTACATAAACCAGAAGGCATACGCCTATAAGCAAAGGTACCGAAAGGGAAAGTAAAAGTGGTCTTAGCTTGATCATCAGCTGACACAGGTATTTGAGAGAAACCAGAGTAACCGTCTAGAAAGCAAAAATGTGTATGTTTGGATAATCTTTCTAGCATTTGATCAATAAAAGTCAAAGGGTAATGATCTTTTTTAGTAGCTTTATTTAATTTGCGGAAATCAATTACCATCCTATAACCTATAATAATTCTTTGTGGGATCAATTCATCTTTATCATTAGGAACAACGGTAATACCTCCCTTCTTAGGAACACAATGGACAAGACTTGCCCACTAACTATTAGCAACGGGATAAATTATACTTGCCTCAAGGAGCTTTAATATTTCCTTTTTTACCGCTTCCTTCATCTTAGGATTTAGCCATCGTTGGTGATCAATAACTGGTTTGGCATCCTTATCCAAGTTTATTTTCTGTTGACATAGAGTGGGACTAATGCCATTAAGATCATCAAGAGTATATCCAATAGCTGCATGGTGCTTCTTCGGAGTTTTCAATAATTTATTTTCTTCATGCTCTGAAAGGTTGGCACTAATAATAACAGGATGTATCTTCTTTTCATCAAGATAAGCATATTTAAGAGTATTAGGTAACGGTTTGAGCTCAAACACGGGATCACCCTTGGGTGGAGGAGGATCCCCTAGGATTTCAACAGGCAAGTTGTGTTTCAGAATAGGTCCTTGTTTAAAGAATACTTCATCTATTTCCCTTCTTTCTTTCATGAACATATCGTTTTCATGGTCGAGCAAATATTGTTCTAAAGGATCATTAGGAGGCACATCAATAGAAGCAAGACCAATAATTTCATCCTTACTAGGTAATTCCTCATCACGGGGTTGTCTACATAATTTAGAGAAGTTAAACTCATGAGACATATCACCCAAACCAATAGTAACAACATCCTTTTCACAGTCTATCGTAGCATTAACAGTATTTAAGATGGGTCTACCAAATATAATGGGACAAAAGCTATCTTGTGGGGAACCAAGAACAAGAAAATCATCAGGATATTTAACCTTCCCACACAAGACTTCAACATCTCTTACAATCCCAATCGGTGAAATAGTATCTCTATTGGCAAGCTTAATTGTAACATCGATATCTTCTATCTCAGCAGGTGCGACATCATGCATAATTTCTTTGTATAAGGTATGAGTTATTGCACTAGCACTAGCACCCATATCACATAAGCCATGATAACAATGATCTCCTATTTTAACAGAAATAACAGGCATGCCTATAACAGGTCTATGTTTATCCTTAGCACCAGGCTTAGCAATTCTAGTAGTTTCTTCACAGAAATAAATAACATGCCCATCAATATTATCGGCCAAGAGATCTTTCACCATAGCAATATTAGGTTCAACTTTAATTTGCTCAGGGGGTTTGTGTGTCCTAATATTACTCTTGTTGACTACAGTTGAAGCTTTAGCATGATCCTTAATTCTAACAGGGAAAGGTGGTTTATCAACATAAGCAGTGGGAACAACAGGATCATCATAAGTAATAGTTTTTTCTTCAACTTTAATAGGTGCTACTACTTTTGTTTCAATGGGAGGATTATATTTAAAACACTTCTCCTTAGGGAGATCAACATGAGTAGCAAAAGATTCACAGAAAGAAGCTACTATCTCAGAGTCAAGTCCATATTTAGTGCTAAACTTACGGAAAACATCAGTATCCATAAAAGATTTAACACAATCAAACTTAGTGTCATACCTGACTCCTTACCTTCGCCGAGATCCCAATCTTTAGAGTTTCGTTTAATCCTCTCCAATAAATCCCATCTGAATTCAATAGTCTTCATCATAAAAGAACCAACACAAGAAGTATCGAGCATGGAGCGATTGTGGTCAGAAAGCCGAGCATAAATTTTTTGAATAATCATTTCTCTTGAGATCTCATGATTGGGGCATGAATATAACATTTACTTAAGCCTCCCCCAAGATTGAGCGATGCTTTCTCCTTCACGAGGCCAAAAATTATATTTATAATTACGATGACGATGAACAAGATGCATATGATAAAACTTCTGGTGAAATTTCAATTTCAATCGCTTATAGTCCCATGATCCCATATCATCACATAGCCTATACCATTTCAATGCATCTCCCTTCAAATATAAAGGGAAGACCTTCTTCTTGATAACATGATTGGGCATACCTAGAAGCTTAAATAATCCACAAACTTCATCCACATAGATTAAGTGCAAATCAGGATGCAATGTTCCATCTCCTGCAAAAGGATTAGCTAGCAGTTTGTCTATCATACCCAAAGGAATTTCGAAGTAAATATTTTCAGTAGGTTTAGGGGTAACTAATTATGGTTCCGGACGAGGTGAAGATACCCCGAACAAACCCCTCAAGGGATTATGTTCCATAGTAACAAGTGACAGTAAATTTCAGGACACTATATAAATTTTTCATTACCAAATTCCACCTACCAAAGGCGCTTCACTCCCCAGCAACGGTGCCAGAAAAGAGTCTTGATGACCCACAAGTATAGGGGATCTATCGTAGTCCTTTCTATAAGTAAGAGCGTCGAACCCAACGAGGAGCAGAAGGGAATGATAAGCGGTTTTAAGCAAGGTATTCTCTGCAAGCACTGAAATTATCGGTAACAGATAGTTTTGTGATAAAGTAATTGGTAGCGAGTAGCAAGTAATAAAAGTAAATAAGGTGTAGCAAGATGGCCTAATCCTTTTTGTAGCAAAGGACAAGCCTGGACAAACTCTTATATGAAGGAAAGCGCTCCCGAGGACACATGGGAATTATCATCAAGCTAGGTTTCATCACGTTTATATGATTCACGTTCGGTACTTTGATAATTTGATATGTGGGTGGACCGATGCTTGGGTGCTGTCCTTACTTGGGCAAGCATCCCACTTATGATTAACCCCCATTGCAAGCATCCACAACTACAACAGAAGTATTAAGGTAAACCTGACCATAGCATGAAACATATGGATCCAAATCAGCCCCTTAGGAAGCAACGCATAAACTAGGGTTTAAGCTTCTGTCACTCTAGCAACCCATCATCTACTTATTACTTCCCAATGCCTCCCTCTAGGCCCAAACAATGGTGAAGTGTCATGTAGTCGACATTCACATGACACCACTAGAGGGATGACAACATAAATCTCATCAAAATATCGAACGAATACCAAATTCACATGACTACTAATAGCAAGACTTCTCCCATGTTCTCAGGAACAAATGTAACTACTCACAAAGCATATTCATGTTCATAATCAGAGGGGTATTAATATGCATAATGGATCTGAACATATGATCTTCCACCAAGTAAACCAACTAGCATCAACTACAAGGAGTAATCAACACTACTAGCAACCCTCAAGTACGAATCTGAGGTTTGGATACAAAGATTGGATACGAGAGATGAATATATATTATCTGTTGTCTGGACTGGCCACTATCAACACCATCTTGAGGCACACCTTGTTGCCCAAATCAGGAGATCACATGATGATCAGAGGCCACTCCATCAATTTGCTTCAGTTGTTTGATGTGCCCTAGAAGTTTAAGGTAATGAGTTTGATTGTTGAGACAATTAAGAGGACAGTTGTAGACCAGAAGACATCATGTGGGTATGCTCCACACATACATATGCTCATCAACTCCAAGATGGGCACATGCACATACTTGTTGGATACAGAACACCTTCCCTTGAGGCCTGACTTTGAAGACAACACAATTTTCATGGATGTTGAAGATCCTACATCAGTAGAGGCTCAAGAGAAGAGGGAGAAAGCACAGCTAACAAGGCAGCCAATATGCCAAGTGCTGAAGAGGCCTCACAAGTTTTCCTCAAGTCAAAGCAAGATCAACTTGGATATCTTATTCAAGCCACTTTGAGGATTGATAAAGGATTGGCCACCCTGACTCATAATCAAGAGAGTCTTGAAAGGATCATTGAAACAAAGTTCTATGATCTTGACTTCAAGGTGACAGAAATGCAAACAACTGTTGAGTAGCTCCAGGAAGAAGCTGAAGGGTGGAAAGGGAAAGATACCACTGACGCTTTTCAGAGAGTGCCTAGGGCACAAAGATCTGCAGCAGTGCATGTGACAGACACAAGATCTACTACGTGAGCACCTGCAGCCACAACTTTAGTTGCTCCTCCAGTTGCAACTCCTCCAGCTCCAACAACCTCAATAGATGCATTCGTCCTAGGAGTCCTCTCCACGCCACCTCCCCAAGATCAAGCCTAGAGAGCCGCATTGCACTATGCATTTTCAATATTTTTGGTAAATTCTTGCCAAAGGGGGAGGAAGTGTATAGATCATAGGATTCGAGAGAGAGAGAGAGATTTTCTTCTTTTTGCTTCCTTTGCTACTTGTTTGATACTGATTTGTTTTCTTTCTTGGATGCTACATTATGGTTGTGTGTGTGAGATACTTGTATGGTAATGTGTTAGATCATATCATACTTTAATGCTCGTGCTTGGATGATGATATTATTTATCTCTCATGTATGATCTTTCACTTTGCCTTGGTGATGAGTGCATATTTCATATTCTAACATTTTGAGCGCTCCACCAAGATGTATGTGACATGGAAGAGTAACCCATGATCCTAATCGATTGTGCATTTGCAGTCAAAGCAAATTTTAAATAATGCACAAATTTAGGGGGAGGTCTTGCTTATCACATACTTCTCAAAGCGACGATATATTTCATTCTTATTATCATTTGTCGAAGCTTTGATCTATATGTTGTCATCAATTACCAAAAGGGGAGAGATTGAAAGTGCAACTAATCCCTGGTTGGTTTTGATAATTCTTAACAACATATAGCTCATGGAACTAATATTCTTTCAAGAAGATCATTTCAGAAAGTTCAATGATTGGCATGGCATGGACTAGAGATGTGGACTACTCAAAATTCTAAGGACACATATTGGCTCAAGATCAAGACTCTACATTTTCATTTTAGTGATCCAAGATCACATTGAGTCCATAGGAAAAGCCAATACTATTAAAAGGGTATGGGGTGTTGCTTAATGGCTTGCTTGCTCAAAATGCTTAGTGATATGCTCCAAAAGCCCTCAACCACTTTCTCATATCCACATATGTCCCAAACCAAAAGTCAAACTCGGCCCCACCGATTTGATCTATCCGGCGCCATCGCGCTCATTTGGCATAGCCATAGCTAGAAACCCTAATTAGTTCGGTCTCACCGATAGGGATCTCGGTCTCACCGAGATGGGATTGCAAACTCTCTATTTCCCTTCGTAACATTTCGGTCTAACCGAGAAGAGCAATCGGTCCCATCGAGTTTGCAATGCAAACTCTCTGTTTCCTTTTCGTAATGTTTCGGTCTCACCAAAATGAGCGATTGGTCCCACTGAGTTTGCCTGACCAACTCTCTGTTTGCCTATTACAGAAATTGGTCTCACTGAGTTCATGTGATCGGTCTCACCAAGATTATGTTATGCCCTAACCCTAATGAAATCAGTCCCACCGAGTTGACATGTCGGTCCCACCGAAAATCCTAACGTTCACATTTTGAACTAAATCGGTCTGGTCAAGTTTGAGTATTCGGTCCCACCAAGTTTTGTATACCCATCCTCCATTCATGTAGAGAGCCATTAGAACGTGCGTACACTTCCAACATTCATTTTCTGAGAGAGAACCACCTACTTATGTGTTGATATCAAGATATTCCAATACAACCACAAGAATCTTGATATCTAGCATTCCCCAAGTTGCTTTCCACTCAAATCATCTTTCCACCATATCCAAATCTGTCAGAGAGAGTTGAGTGTTGGGGAGACTATCATTTGAAGCACAAGAGCAAGGAGTTCATCATCAACACACCATCTATTACCTTTTGGAGAGTGGTGTCTCCTAGATTGGTTAGGTGTCACTTGGGAGCCTCCGTCAAGATTGTGGAGTTGAACCAAGGAGATTGTAAGGGCAAGGAGATTGCCTACTTCGTGAAGATCTACCCTAGTGAGGCAAGTCCTTCAAGGTGATGGCCATGGTGGGATAGACAAGGTTGCTCCTTTGTGGACCCTTCGTGGGTGCAGCCCTCCATGGACTCACGCAACCGTTACCCTTCGTGGGTTGAAGTCTCCATCAATGTGGATGTACGATAGCACCACCTATCGGAACCACACCAAAAATCTTTGTGTCTACATTGTGTTTGCTCCCTCCAAACTCCTCCCCTTTACCTTCAGATGCAATGATTTACATTCCGCTGCTATTCTATTAGAATTGCTTGTGTAGGTTGATTGCTTGACTTGTGATAAGTTGCTAAAATCTGCCAAGACTTATAATTGGGAAAGGCTAGATTTTTATTTGGTCAAGTAGTCTAATCAGCCCCCTCTAGACATACTCTCGATCCTACACTGTCATGTAGAAGTTCTCGTCGCCACTTGAGGAGGATCGGACCCTCGACCTCTCACCATGGTAGGCGGGAACTACTGCAAGAATGAAGGGGGAAGAAGATGGTGAGAGCATTTCATACCATGCACCTTTTATATGAAGGCAGGACAGGGGGCTAGTTTTTCTTCGTGGAGGTGGCCGCCCCGCTCGACCAGTCCAGATCCTCCTTGCCATTAATGGCTCGAAGAATCAAGGCCGACCCTCCGCTCCAATCCATGGCGCCTGGCTTTCTGCCATGGCACCCATTCCCATACCCTCCACATCCGCCACCAACCCTGCAAAATGCATGCAGTACATGTGGCAGAAGCGCTTGGAGCGGGAAAGGTGGTGGGGTGGCAGCTACCGCCCCGTGAACTTGGGACATGGGTACTTAGCAAGTCGTGGCCCATTATCTCCCCCTGTAGTTGGCATTACACGACGCACGGGAGAACCGGAAACTGACCCGGGCTAAGGTTAATGAAGAAGCAAAGAATATCTCAAAGGACGAGCACCTACTCCCCTCTCGCCTGTCCACTACTTAGGGCCTACCCCGATGATGCCAGGCAACGTGTTCGGGCCAGGCCCGGGGGCTCCTGTCGGTGCAACAAACTCTGGGTCTATTGCATAGACCATGCATAGGCCCAATATCAAGATTACAACACCCAAGACTAGACTAAGCACAACGGAATCAGCTCTTTGAAGCATTAGAGTGCAGATCAAGAAGACCAAGTCAAGCCAGAGGAGCAAGATACTACCAAGGGGAGACCTTCCTTTTCGGGCAGGCGAGCCTAGCAAGGTCAAGGTTGCCCCGGAAGCAAGCCTCAAGACTGTCCCGGCGATGCAAGTCATTAATCAGTGCGGTGTCAAGGCCCCAAGTTACTAAGTGGCTGGTTTTTGCCACATGGCAGCCATTTCCTAGAGAAATCACCTCCAAATGGCACCCGTCCAGCGATGTGTCACGCAGACAGGAGAGAAGGTGGCCGAGCAGCCCGGCAAGGCTTGTTGGGCAGGTCTTGACGTGACACTAAGCGGTGCATTTAATGCGCTCTACCCTGTCTGCAGAGTTAGGTATGATAGCACTGTTTGCTATCTAATCAGTGCATAGTGACTGATTTGCCACTATGGTGACCCCTTGATCTACAAAAGGAGGCCCATGACAACCATAGAAAGGATTTGGACCCTGGTACAGTCGTACGCGCGTAGCTGCTCTCACCCCGAGGCAACCTTGCCGGGCTAGAGCACTGCATTTCCACCACAATCCACCATCAATCCACCAAAGCAGGAGTAGGGTTTGGGTTTTTCCTCACTTGATGATTTTCTATCAAAGTCCTCAAAGGATGGGATGCTCTCAATGACAAGTGTTAGTTTCTCTCGGAGCAGCCAACCAACTAGTGGTTGTTGGGGCGGCTATTTATAGCTGGGGAGCAGCCCGACATGATAAGACATAAATGCCCTTCAATGATAGGACCATTAGGTGGATAAGATATTTTGGGACAGCTGGTGCGTAGCACATCAACGATCGGAAAGTTGAGCTCTCAAATTCCCCGGGGCTATCATATTCCTCACCTGTAGGCAACCCGCACTCGCGAATGTGGCACCCCGGCTCAGAGCAACCGGTTTACCATGCATTGCCAGCCCAGAGACCATGTCTTCTAGCAACACACAACATCTTGGTACAGAAAACAACCGCTTTAGTGATGCTAGCGGATCAAAGTTTACATTACAACAGGTAGCGAGGCCAAGTGGCACGCACGGTGCGGCTAAACAATATGTACATTATTTAGTGAACATAAAGGCCTCGATCATAACTACTACGCGGCAGTGGAACAACGTCATAGCGGAAGCTCCATAGTACAGGGACACCAATGTGAACACGATCTAGACTCGGACAACACTCCTCTCCAATAAGGCTTTTCCTGAAATCTGGCATGACACGCCATGTCAGTACATTGAATGTACTTGCAATCTCACAATAGACATAAACATAATGACAAACAATATCATGATATTTAACCAATTATTAATAATGCAACAATATATGTTTTCAACATGCTGTGATCATAACCTTGTGAGGAAAAGTTCCTCTTACCAATGATGATCACTTCTTGGATCACCACCTTGCCAACCTCCAAATCTTAACCATGAACATCTCGTGATCCTTCCGGCGATCACAAGCTCGACCCATACTAGGTCTAAACAATGATCCTTCCGGCGATCACAACCACGACCCATACTAGGTCTAAAACAATGATCCTTCCAGCGATCACAACCACGACCCATAATAGGTCTAAAACAATGATCCTTCCGGCGATCACAACCACGACCAACACTTGGTCCTGTCCAACCCGATGGCCTTCCCGCCATCCTCAACAGTGCAGAGTTCATAACTTAGTGTGCAAATTTTATTATATGTTGACCCATGGTGTGACCTACGTTCGAGCGTGTCCGTAACCGTGGACTCGACTATCGATAGATTAATACACTCTGCAGAGGCAGCGCACTATACCCACACCACGGAACCCATGGCCTCGTACTCCCATTCGGGTGGAAGACTGGCATTCTGATGAAACCCCTCCATTGCCATGACACTCTCTCAGCCACTCTGAGCCACTCCCCAACTGGGCTAGTCCCGGGTGGCCCCATGTCTACCAAAGACACAACGACCACCGTCATGGTCAAACGTCCATCACCGGGACCGTCCCTCACAAGGACCAGTACCAAAAATATCAACAACGGGCACACAAGGTTATCTCTACTTACTGGGCTAGGGTACCACACGCCCATAACCTTCCCTAGTTGGAGGCACCGACTAGAGGCATGACAACGGACCGAATAAAGGCCTTCCCATACAGGAAAATTTGGTTGCATTGGGAAAAAAACTCGATTCAGTGGCACCATGACCCGATCAAAGATATATTCAAGTTAGATTATTACCAGGTTCAACTTAAATTGAAAATAACCGGTGTCATAGTATGCCATGAAGTGCAACAATAACATATGCATCACATAATACCGGAATAGACTAAGCCAACTATATCTACACTATGCATAACCATCAGCAACTCTTGACACTCCTCCAGTCAAGATTAAACCTCACAATAAATAGCATCTTTTGTAACAAGTTTTACCATTTTCCCATGCAAGAAAAATAGCTTCAATTAATTACTTATATCCATAAACATATTATCTCTCTCATAACAAAATAATTTCTAGTTTCTTTATCAACTAGGTTAGCTCTAAACTTTATGTAACACAAGCATATTAACTTGAACAAACACTTAACAGAATATAAATAACACAATAATCATCTATATGCATGGATTAAATCATTCATTTAAGTAGGAAAATCACAAATATTGCAATGGCACCATGAAAATGTTGTTGTGGCTTGCCTTAGTGCAGATGAGGTTCACATGCCTCCTGGTGATCCTCAATACAAGCCTCACTACTCTGAAAACAATTACAAACACAAAAAGAAATCATCAAGAACCCTTCTAAAATCACCAGAAAATCTAGGCAGCAGGGGAAAATCCCATTTTTGGTGAGCTGCTAGATTTCTTTGCAAAGAATACAATGCAAAAAGAATCAATTCATTTGGACTTATGGTTGAAAAGTTATAGGTGTTTAAAGCTCTCTGGATAAATATGATTTTGAATTTAAATAAATAGACTGGAGGGGGTGACATCGAAGGCGTAAATCCTCGGGGCACCACCACTCGTACCGCTTCGCGCGCGTACTGAGTGGCTGACTAGCGGGCCCCGCTAGTCAGATGAGGGGGAGAGGGGAAACGAGACAGGGGCGGCGCGGCTTTGCCGGAGCAAACGCCGACGACGAGGGCTCCTTGGCCACAACGAGAGGGAGTGGTAGAGAGAGGAGGCTGAGGCGCACCTACCTGTACCCGTAGAGTAGCTTGGGGTGGTCGGATGGCATCTAGATCTTCCTCTCTAGTGCAGATAGGAAGCAGAGCTCCCCAGAGACAAAGACGACGGCGAGCAGAGGCGGCTCCGGGGGTTCCAGCCGAGCGGAACGGCACCACCGCAGAGTGGCGGAGGCCCTGGAAGGGTTGCCCAGGCCTGGGAGGGGCCGGAGCTACGGGAACGACCTGAGGGGTCGCTGGGCACTGGGCACTGGATCAATATGTTAGTCCCAAAAATTATATAAAAAGTTGCCAAAAGTATATGAAAGTTGTAGAATATTGGCATGGAACAATCAAAAATTATAGATACGACGGAGATGTATCAGCATCCCCAAGCTTAATTCCTGCTCGTCCTTAAGTAGGTAAATGATAAAAAAGATAATTTTTGATGTGGAATGCTACCTAGCATAATCTTGATCACATATCTAATCATGGCATGAATATTAATACACGAGTGATTCAAAGCAATAGTCTATCATTTGACATAAAAACAATAATACTTCGAGCCCACTAATAAAGCAATCATGTCTTTTCAAAATAACAAGGCCAAAGAAAGTTATCCCAACAAAATCATATAGTCTAGCTATGCTCCATCTTCACCACACAAAATATTCACATCATGCACAATCCCGATGACAAGCCGAGCAATTGGTTCATACTTTTTAACGCGCTTCAGAATTTTCAACCCTCACGCAATACATGAGCGTGAGCCATCGATATAGCACTATAGGTGGAATAGAATGGTGGTTGTGGAGAAGACGAAAAGGAGAAGATAGTCTCACATCAACTAGGCATATCAACGGGCTATGGAGATGCCCATCAATAGATATCAATGTGAGTGAGTAGGGATTGCCATGCAACGGATGCACTAGAGCTATAAGTATATGAAAGCTCAAACTGAAACTAATTGGGTGTGCATCCAACTAGCTTGCTCACGAAGACCTAGGGCATTTGTGGAAGCCCATCGTTGGAATATACAAGCCAAGTTCTATAATGAAAATTCCAACTAGTATATGAAAGTGATAACTCAAGAGACTCTCTATATGAAGAACATGGTGCTACTTTGAAGCACAAGTGTGGTAAAAGGATAGTAACATTGCCCCTTTTACTTTTTTTCTTTTTTGTGGGCTTCTTTACCCCCTTTTTTATCTAGGCTTCTTTGGCCTCTTTTTTTTTCTTGGGGCAATGCTCTAATAATGATGATCATCACACTTTTATTTACTTACAACTCAATATTACAACTCGATACTAGAACAAAGATGTGAATCTATAGGAATGCCTCCGGCGGTGTACCGGTATATGCAATGATCTAGCTGAGCAATGACATCAAAAACGGACAAGCCATGAAAACATCATGCTAGCTATCTTACGATCATGCAAAGCAATATGACAATGAATGCTCAAGTCATGTATATGATGATGATGATGAAAGTTGCATGGCAATATATCTCGGAATGGCTATGGAAATGCCATGATAGGTAGGTGTGGTGGTTGTTTTGGAGGAAGGTATATGGTGGGTTTATGATACCGGCAAAAGTTGCGCGGTACTAGAGAGGCTACCAATGGTGGAAGAGTGGGAGTGCGTATAATCCATGGACTCAACATTAGTCATTAAGAACTCACATACTTATTGCAAAAGTTTATTAGACCTCGAAGCAAAGTACTACTACGCATGCCCCTAGGGGGATAGATTGGTAGTAAAAGACCATCGCTCGTCCCCGACCGCCACTCATAAGGAAGATAATCAATAAATACCTCATGATCCGACTTTGTTACATAACGGTTCACCATACGTGCATGCTACGGGAATCACAAACCTCAACACAAGTATTTCTACTAATCCACAACTACCCACTAGCATGTCGTATTCAGTGATCTACAAGTTTTATGTAGGATTTTATGACTAACCATGTGAATGACCAGTTCCTGTCATCTCTCTAAATAGATATAAGTGAAGCAAGAGAGTTTAATTCTTTCTATAAAAGATATGCCCACGCTCTAACAAATATAAGTGAAGCAAAAGAGCATTCTACAAATGCCGGTTGTCTAAGTGAAGAGAAACAGGCAATCCAAACTTCAAATGATATAAGTGAAGAACATGAAGCATTCTATAAAGCCATACTCAAAAGATATTAGTGAATTGCATAGAGCATTCTATAAATCAACCAATGACTATCTCATACTAGCATGTTGCATAAAATAAATATGAAAACAAAATGCAAAAGACGCTCCAAGATTGCACATATCGCATGAACGAAACAAATCCGAAAACATACCGATATTTGTTGAAGAAAGAGGGGATGCCTTCCGGGGCATCCCCAAGCTTAGATGCTTGAGTCTCCTTGAATATTTACTTGGGGTGCCTCAAGCATCCCCAAGCTTGAGCTCTTGCCTCTCTTCCTTCTTCTCACATCGAGACCTTCTCGATCATCGAACACTTCATCCACACAAAACTTCAACAGAAAACTCGGTAAGATCCGTTAGTATAATAAAGCAAATCACTACTCTAAGTACTGTTGCAAAACAATTCATATTTTGTTTTTGCATTGTGTCTACTGTAATATAACTTTTCCACGGCTTAATCCACTGATATAAATCGATTGTTTCATCAAAACAAGCAAACTATGCATCAAAAGCAGAATCTGTCTAAAACAGAATAATCTGTAATAATCTGAACATTCACCATACTTCTGATACTTGAAAAATTCTGCCACAATTAGGAAAAATAAAAAATTTGTATAGAAAGATAGTGCAAAAAGAATCAGAACCATTTGACATTTCATCTAAAAAGGTAAAATCGCGTACTACAGCCAAAGTTTCTGTCCTGCACCGTACAAACCATCAAGCAAATGTAAACATCCTAAAGACAAACCTTGGCACATTATTTTTATAATAAAATGGAATTGTACAAGGGGATAATTATTTTTGTTGAAAAGTTTCTGTAATCAAGATTCACAAAGTTGCCATGAGCATGAACAAAGTTCAAGGAGCTCTCCCACTTCAACAATGCTTGTCTTTCTCACTTTCACTTTCCTTTTTGAAAAAGTTTTGGGTTCCCCTCTTTATTTTTGTTGTCTTTAAACTATATGAAAGAACTCAACAGAAATAAATGACTCTCTAAAACTTCCGGGTTGTCTCCCTGGGAGCGCCTTCTTTAAAGCCATTAAGCTAGGCATATAGTGCTCAAGTAATGGATCCACCCAGATCCCAAGGTATATCAAAGCCAATTTTAATTAACAATGATTTGTAATTTAGTAGTGAGCACAAAGTAACATATATCATGCAACAACGAAGTCTAACTCTCTTCCTATGCATAGTATAAATAGTTTCTTGCAATTTTATCATGTGGGAAACATAAAGAGGTGGAGATATAGTTCCTCTCTCATAATAATTGCAAGTGGGAGAAGAAAGCACATGCATATTATATCTATCAAAATCATCATGTGCAACGGTATAAGGCAACCCACAATATAATCCTTAATAAGTGCAAACTTCTCCGATATAGTGTAGTCGGAAGAATTCAAAAAGATAATAGGACTATCATGCGTGGGTGCAATAGCAACAATTTCACGCTTACCATAAGGAACTATAGCAAGTTCATCTCCATAAGCATAATTCATATTCACATCTTGGCCACAAGCATAGCAAGCATCATCAAAAAGGGATATTTCAAAAGAATCAACGGGATCATAGTAATTATCATAGCACTCATCCTTCGGTAAGCATGAAGGGTAATTAAACAATGTATGGGATAAAGAGTTACTCTCATTAGAAGGTGGGCACGGGTGATCAATCCGCTCTTACTCCTTTTGTTCTTCGCTCTCCTCCTCATCCTTTTCATCCAATGAGCTCACAGTTTCATCAATTTCTTCTTCCATAGACTCCTGCAAAATATTAGTCTCTTCTTGGACAACATAGACTTTCTCAATAAGCGCATTAATATAGGAATTATATTCATAATTATCATAGCAATATTTGAGGAGAGCCAAATTTCCAGGTCTATAAACAGCATCATCAAAATCTTCAAACTCTTTAAACATAGATTCAATTTCATAAGCACCCATAAAAGCAACAAATTCTTCTATTTGTTCCACATCATAGTAATCATATATACCTCTAGCATAAGAAGCCAAGATTTCATTATCATTAAATGTGCATGAGAAGGGAAGGTGTGGAGCCTTCATCCTAGAGCAACAAGTATAATCATAGCTCAAGCATAGTTGCCTAGCATACCACTTCAATATATGAATTTGATCCCATAATAGTTCCCCTTTTTGTGTCAAGCGGTAATCCCCAAAGTATTCACATAGATCCAACGTCACTCCCATTACATAATTGAATGGGGTTTTCTCAGGATTATTAAAGTAGTACATTATATCTTTCACATAACCAGCATCGAGGGTTTTAGGAGGTTCCCCATCTCCATGAGTAGCAATTACAACTAAATTTTTTGGTATTTTGTGTTCCATATCCATAACTAAAGATAAAGAACAACTAAGAACAGCAAATAAAAATTACTTAGTGATAAAGCAAACAAGCACACACGAGAATATTCACCCCACGCTATGGCTCCCCGGCAATGGCGCCAGAAAAAGGTCTTGATAACCCACAAGTATAGGGGATCGCAATAGTTTTCGATAAATAAGAGTGTCGAACCTAACGAGGAGCTAAAGGCAGAACAAATATTCCCTCAAGTTCTATCGACCACCGATACAACTCTACGCACGCTTGATGTTCGCTTTACCTAGATCAAGTATGAAACTAGAGGTACTTTGTAGGTGTTGTTGGATAGGTTTGCAAGATAATAAAGAGCAAGTAAATAAAAAGTAGGGGCTGTTGTAAGTAAAGAATCAATGAAGTAAATATAGCGAGTGTGGAGAAGTGGTGGTAGAAGTTGTGAAATTGCCCCTAAGCAATTTACTACTTTACTAGATCGATAGCAAGTTTCATGTGGGAGAGGCCACTGCTAGCATGTCATCCCTTACTTGGAATTCTATGCATTTATGATTGGAACTATTAGCAAGCATCCGCAGGTACTAACGTTCGTTAAGGTAAAACCCAACCATAGCATTAAGATATATTGGTCCCCCTTGAATCCCGTATGCATCAATTTCTATGCTAGGATGAAGCTTCTATCACCCTTGCCCTCCAATACATAGTCCTATCAACATACAACTAACCCTATGGTGTGATCCACGCGCGCGCTCATATGATGGGCACCAAAGGACAACAACATAACCACAAGCAAATTAAATCAATCATAGAAATACATCAACCACCGATAGGACAACGGAAATCTACTCAGACATCATACGATGGCAACACATCATTGGATAATAATCTGAAGCATAAAGCACCATGTTCAAGTAGAGGGTACAGCGGGTTGCGGGAGAGTGGACCATTGTAGATAGAGGGGGGAAGGTGATGGAGATGTTGGCGAAGATGGCGGAGGTGTTGGTGTAGATTGCGGTGATGATGATGATGGCCACGGCAGCATTCCGGCACTACCGGAAGAGAAGGGGAGAGGGGGCCCCTTCGTCTTCTTCTTCCTTGACCTCCTCCCTAGATGGGAGAAGGGTTTCCCCTCTGGTCCTTGGCCTCCATGGGATGGGAGGGGCGAGAGCCCCTCCGAGATTGGATATGTCTCTCTATGTCTCTGGTTCTGCGTTCTCCTCTCTTGCCCTTTCACCGTTTCGTATATATATGGAGATCCATAACTCCGATTGGACCGAAACCTTCGCCGTGATTTTTTACCAAAAATTAGCTTTCTTACGGCCGAAGAAGGGCATCAACCGCCTTACGGGTGGCCCACTAGGGTCAAGGGTGCGCCCCTGCCTCGTGGCCACCTCGGGCACTGTCTCACGTGGATTTTTCTTCCGGAATTCTCCAAATATTCCAAAAATATTCTCCATCCATTTATATCTCGTTTGGATTCCGTTTGATATGGATATTCGATGAAACATAAAACATGCAACAAACAGGAACTTGCACTGGGCACTGGATCAATATGTTAGTCCCAAAAATAATATAAAAAGTTGCCAAAAGTATATGGAAGTTGTAGAATATTGGCATGGAACAACCAAAAATTATAGATACGACGAAGACGTATCAGACTCCCAAGGGAATAGTAGGTGGTGGTGAGGCAAATGGTAAAACCAAGGTTGGGCCTTGCTGGAGGAGTTTTATTCAAAGCAAACTGTCAAGGGGTCCCCATAACACCCAACCGTGTAAGGAGCGCAAAATCAAAGAACATAACACCGGTATGATGGAAACTAGGGCGGCAAGAGTGGAACAAAACACCAGGCATAAGGCCGAGCCTTTCACCCTTTATCAAGTATATAGATGCATTAATTAAATAGGAGATAATAATGATATCCCAACAAAATCCATGTTCCAACATGGAAACAGACTTCATCTTCACTTGCAAGTAGCAACACTATAAGAGGGGATGAGCAAAAGCGGTAACATAGCCAAACAACGGTTTGCTAGGAAAGGTGGGTTAGAGGCTTGACATGGCAATAGGGGAGGCATGATAAGGCAAGTGGTACGTAGCGCGGCATCGCAATAGAGCGAACAACTAGCAAGCAAAGATAGAAGTGATTTTGAGGGTATGGTCATCTTGCCTGAGATCCCGCAAGGAAGAAGAACGAGTCCATGAAGAAGGCAAACGGACGTAGTCGAACGAATCCTCACAAACGCGACATTATCGGAACTAACCCAAAGAAGCAACACCGGAAAGAAGCAAACAACATAGTAAACCAACAAGCATAAACATGGCATGATGCACAATCAAATATGATGCATGTCTAGTTTAAAGAGGCATGGCATGGCAATATGCACAAACAATACTACAAATTAAGTGGAGCTCAATATGTAACAAGTTGCATATTAAAGAAACACCACATTTAATTATTTAGTTCTCTCCCGTTTAGGCACTCAACAATATTAAATGGTCTTAACATGGCAAGAGGTGAAACATGAGTAAAGTACAGAGTTAGGCATTTTAAATGAGGCCGGAAACAACAAACACAATTCCGGTAAATCCCCATATGTCAAACAGCAATATTAAAGCAAGCAACAATTTAAACATTTTAAATGTTATTATCATGATGCGGATGACATGTTCAAGTGTTATGCAATATGTATGAAAATGTTGATAAGAGCATATTATGAAGCATTTGTCATCGTGGCGGAAACGAAAGGGGTGCCATGGCAACGATAATGAAATGGTGCCACGGCAACGTTCCGGTTCCGACAACTCATTGAGACGTCGGTGCAAAAGAAAGTGACGGGAGCGTGCAAAAGATGGTGGGGTGATCCCAGTAACCGAGTCCCCACGGGTTAGCGGCAAAAGAGGAGAACCGAGCAAGTGACAACTCGAACACGGTGGAAACATAGGGTGCAACTCATACATCACACAACATACATTTATTCCGCGGGTCATCGTCTCGGCGGTTATACCTTCGAAGCATGCAAACGAGGACGGTTCGGGTTCGGTGCAAAGTAGAGGAAGGAGACGTTCTCGGGGTTCGTAGTGAAAGTAGTCATTCACGTTCGTAGATGTTCGGGGTCACGATACGGGACTTTGCGTCCACGGGGTCTTCGAGGGTCGACGGTAGTCGTTCGCAATGCTTGTGATCCACGGGTTTTTGGGCAACGGTAGTCATACACGATTCGTAGACAGACTTTACGGGTCCGAGGGTCCGGCCTTCGTGGTACTTGGCGCTACACCGTGTAGTCGTACATTTGAAGAGGAACTTGGCCATCCGAAGGTGCACTTGGCGAACAACAGTCGTCGTGGTACTCGTCGGTCCACGAAGTCGTTCTCGTAGGTATTGGCGATTTGTTCGGTACTCGTTCGGGCATCCGTGTGATCTTGTAGGAGGTGTACTTGGAGAAATTCCACGGAGGCGGTCTTGGCAGGCAATGAGCAGCGACGTGGTGTACCGACGCAGCAACACAGGCGGGTGCTCGAGCAGGACTTGGCGCCGGTCGTCGTCCTCGCGTACTCGCACGACAAAAGCAGGGGACGGCGGGACTCCGGCGTGGAAGGGAGCTCAGGGGAAGGTCGCCAAACGCCTATGGCGAGGAGCAGGAGAAGGAGGTCGGGCGTGCGACGTGCGGGTCAGGCGAGCTCACGGCAGGAGGCACTCAGTGTGGAGCAGGTCTTGGTCACGGTGGCAGCTGGGTTCCTGCCGATGGAGGACCGGGAACCAGCGGGCAGAGGAGGCGGTGTTGGCGCCTAAGTTGTCGTCATGTCCATGGCTCTGGACGACGACGATGTGAGGCACGTCACCGCGAGCGGCTGCGCTGGCGCGACGAGGAGAAGCAGGACCAAGGGCGCGGCGCGGCGAGAGGGTGCAGCGGTGGCGGAGCAGCTTGGCCGGGACGGACATGGAGGAGAAGGAGTCCGGAAGGGGCTCGCTGGCGCAACACTCCGAAGCCAGCGAGCGGAGGAGGGCGAGGCGCGGCAGATCTGGGGCACCATGGGAGGCAACCAGGAGGCGTCAAGCGAAGGGGCATCGCCGGCGTCGTGGAGGCCGGGCGCGGGGAAGACAGCAAGGCGGTCGGAGGGGGGTCACCGGGGTGGCGGAGCTCTGCATCAGGAGAAACATAGGGAGGCACGGCGCTGGCTCTGCTCCTCTCTCTCCCTGCGAGTGGCGGCACCAGGAGGAGAACGAAGGGAGAGAGCTGGGGATCGGGGCTTCCTAGGGTTAGAATAGGAGTTGGGGTGCCGGCTGGGCTTTGGCAGAGGTGGCCTAGGAGGGCAAATGGGCCGACTGCGGGAGGTTAGGAGGCCCAGGTGGCTGATAGGCTTTCTTCTCTCTCTCTCTCTCTCTTCCTCTTTTTCCATTTTTTTCAGACATAACTTGGAGGAAAAGAAAGAAAGGGGTAGACAGGGAATTTGACAGAGATAAAAATATATTTGGAGTCCTAGAAACATGCACAGTTTGAATAAACTGTTTTGGTCATTTTTAAGGATATGAAAATAATTCAAGTTTGAATTTAATTCAAACTTGAGCCATTTTTTAACCCAACCAAAACAACTCCAAAGGATCTGAAATTTGGCAGAGAGGGTGTAGGCATCATTTAGGATTTATAGGGATAGGTTGGACATTTTTTCCGAACAGGGAAAATGCCACAAGAAAAAATAAATGGAATAAAGAAGAAAAGAGAAGTTTGGATGGGATAGAAACTTGGGTGAATCCAAGTTGACGTTGAGCAATAAGTAAAAAGAAAGGATGAAGGACAAGAAGAAGGAGTTGTAATGCACATGAACAAGTAAAAGAAACAAGCACAACAATCATATGGAGACGAATGCATGATGCAAAATAATAATAATAATAATAATAAAACAAACAGCACAAGCAATCATGAAAATGATGGATGCAAATGCACATGGCAACATACATGAAGATGGAATGCACAAGGTGAGAATAAAAGATAACACAAGCATGATGATGCAACAATTTATTATGACAATCATGGCAACACCAAAATAAAAGGAAGGCATCTGGAGCATCGGTCTCGGGGCGTCACAACACTCCACCACTACAAGAGGATCTCGTCCCGAGATCTAGTATGCTACCAGGGGAAACGGAAGAGGAAGGGGAAGAGGAAGGGGAAGAGTGAAACCAAAGAACCTTGAGAGGTTGAACACTTGAAAGAAAGGATACAACAGAGATGAACGAAGTTGAAAACACTCTGTTAGAAAAGAGGAACAAGGAGCATTACGAGAACCTTGTAGGTTGAAAAACATAGGAAAAGGGTTACAATGGACAAAAGTACATGCAAGCACTCCAGTTGAAACGAGATGTATAAGGTACGATAACGATCAATTACGACAACACTTCGGTTGGAAATGGAAGGCATAGAATATGAACTTGAGAAAATGAAAGCACTTGGATGAGACTCCGGTTAGAAGAGGAATGATAGACAAGACACTCCGGTTAAAACAAGATAGAGGAGGAATAAGAATGATATAATTTGGGCAGCACCCCGACTGAAAGGAGAAGGAGAACTTGATAAGTTGCAAAGAACTTGAAAGGAGGGCATGACACTCCGGTTAAATGAATAAGCAAAGGAAAGAACATGATCTTGGGCAAAACAAGATAATTGGTCGAAGAGAGCAACATCTCAATGCCTCCGGAAGAGATAAAATAATGGAATTAAAGAAATGGAGAAAAAACAACATCTTTACCTGAAATGAGCTTTGAAAAAGCATCTTTAGGAGAAGGGATGGACGGAGTTGTTGGAAAACCAACAACGAAAAGAGTAAGCTTGTAGTGGGCTTATGGAAAACTTTGCAAAACTATGAGGTGAATTTTTGCCACTAACGGAAACAATAGATTGGATTGATATGAACAAGGAGACGAGAAGCTTATTTCACCGGGAGGATAAATGAAGAACTTGGGTCATTTATAAGCACCATAAATAGCAACAATCCTTAGGGAAAGCTTTAGGTGAAATATAACCCAATCTAACTCCAATGAAGAGATTGATGGATTGAGAAGAGATCATGCTCGAAGAAATTGATGGGTTTAAATATCTCATTCCTAACAACTTATCACCCGTGAAACATGAAGGAAACTGTCAAGAAAGACATAACACCATATCAAAGATAAGGTAGAACGAATTGCATTTCAGAATGCAAGATGAAGAATGCTTAAAGTCCTCAAGACAAAACATGTGTTGAGCACCATGTTTACTTTTGAGAGTATAGCTTGGCGGATCATAACTTCCAGAGAAATCTTGAAGAACAATTGAAGAATGAAAAGAATCCTTGACGAACCACCATGTAACCTCCATGAAAAACTCCAGTAAAAAAGAAATTGTAGGAAGGAAGAGAAATTGAAAACACAAGGTGAAGCCTTGCAATGATTTGGATGAATCTTCATGCTGATATAGTTGAGAGATCTTGGAACTCCGGGAAAATATGACGCACTTGAACCGAGAATTTACTTATCGTTAACAAACTCCGGAAGAATGAATCCATCATTTGGATGAAGCAAGAAAAAGAATTATGTTATGCGTATCCTTCACCAATTTTTAATTGATGACAAGCAATGGATTTGGCATACTACTTATTCTCATAGAACGGATTAAGATAGATATAGTGCCAACTTGGGAAGGTCTTGATGGATCCACCGGTGGGGTTTGGAAACAACGAATGAATTAATATGATAACGAAGGAAAAGAAGTCTTGAATAAACCACCGTAAGAATTGAAAATGAAAGTAGCAAAGGCACAATTCAACGGGAAGAATTGGAAAAACGAATGAAGATACTTGTTGGGATTTAGATACATGAGAACGAAAAGATCATGAACTGATTAGAGGATATTTGAATGATGCACCGATAAGATTTGCAGAACAAGAGCTGAAAGCTGGAATGAATAATCCTAAGATGATGGGCTCCGGAGAATCAAATTGAAAAGACTCCTGAAATGCTCTGGATGGATGAAAAGAATTATCACAATCGAAAACAATTATGAGAGGATGGCATCAAGATAGAACCATGAATCTTCAAGAGAACATATATGATTGAAGAAAAACTCTTCTTCGGTCTTCAAATCCGAGAATGACGACGAAAAACACCATCAAGAATTGTTTAGACACTCCGGGATGACGAATAGAAAGGTGGAGCCAACGGTGAAAAGAATTTGACAGATCTTGGAGAAAATACATATGGCTGATGATAATTCGTTCTTACGTCAACTTTGAAATGAATTTGAGAATAACTCCGGAAAAAATTAGAAGAGTTAGATAAGATCCTGGGAAAAGACCTATGGGTTAGGGACCACTCAAGAGAAACACCGTTGACCGATTTTTGAAGAGAGATTGCACCGGTTGATTTAAATGGCTTGAATAAGATAACAACCTCGAGATATCTTGAAAGGATCAAGAATGGAAATGTGAATCTTCTAAGATATCTTCAACACTCCGAAACAACTGAATAGCGAGAGGTGAGCGAATAAGCAGTGCAATGGCATGAGAAAACATTTAAAACGAGGAAAGGATATGATCGACAAAGCTTGAATTGGATCCACCGAAGAAGAAAAGAGAACGAAGAATGATAACTTGAAGCTTAGTTAGTATCTTCCAGAGAATCACCGGATAAGAACGTTGACAGAAAAGAATGGAGAGGTTTCCCATCAATAAGATGGATACTTGATTAAGACATCAGATTCCTTGAAGGAATGGGGTGGGAGGGGGGGAAAACAAAGGCAATTTGAGGACGGATGAAACGAACAACGTTGGGAAAACCAAGAGGTGATCTTGCGGAAGTGGAAATGATCGGATCCACTTGAAGAGAAACATGCCGGTTGAAAAAGATTGACATGACAATCTTGATTATCACGAAGAATTGTTCTTCACATAGAAGTGTGAGAACACCACTTAGGGGAGGTATGGAATCAACACTTGACATTGAAGCAACTCGAATACCTCAATCAAAACAAAAAACAAAGGATTGGCTTGCAAAATAAGCCGGAACAAACATATGATAGATCCCATATCGCGTCATGTGTCTGTTGGAAAGATATTCTAGGAGCTACTTGAATTCCCACCTATAAAACTCCCAAAACTTTCCGGTTATGCAATCAGGTGTTGGGGACACGGGGGAAGCATAATATCTCACCCAAACAAACAATCCCTACATCCAGTTGTATCCATCCTTCAACACATAACCAAGAAACCTTCGGAAATCGTGTACTTCAACCTTCGAAAAGCATCCGTTATACAAGTTATGGCAATACCCCCGAACTCCCACCCCAGTACTGGGTGGCCTCGAGGTTATCTCACCAACAACTGCATAAAAAAGATTTTCAATGTCGGCGAACTCAGGTATTCCAGAATTGCAACGGTAAAATTATGACGACAACACCTCAAAGCTCAACTCGCCGGGACACTGCCACAACCCCTAAATGTCAGGAAGCACCAAGAACAATGTTCTCGTCACAAGACTATCGGAACGATTCCAAGATACCTGCGTGATCCTAAAAAAATCATGAAATTTGAGGAGAGAAGAGTCAAAACTCTACGTCAGAAGGCCTCACCAGAGCGACAAAGGGACTGAGGAGTAAAAAGAATCCTACTCTCCGATATATATAATCCTAAGACTCAAAACACTTTGTTCTAGACTCAACAACGCCAACGATTCGATCAAGTAGGGGGCTCCTAAGTCGGGGAAGGCTCTGATACCAGCTTGTAACACCCACGATGCGGCTATATCTCCCATGTGTCGGGGCACGACTTAGAGGCATAGCCGCATGGTAGGCTTGTCGCAAGAGGGGTAATCTTCACACATCCCATGTACTGAATAAGAAAGGGATAAAGAGTTGGCTTACAATCGCCACTTCACACAAATACAAGTTATACATACATCATCCAGAATACAATCAAGGTCCGACTATGGAACCAAACTAAAATAAGACAACCCCAAATGCTAGATCCCTGATCGTCCCAACTGGGCTCCACTACTGATCAACAAGAAATGAAACAACACAACGAACATGATCTTCATCGAGCTCCCACTTGAGCTCAGTTGCGTCACCTGCACTGGTATCATCGGCACCTACAACTGTTTGGAAGTATCTATGAGTCACAAGGACTCAGCAATCTCACACCCGCGAGATCAAGACTATTTAAGCTTATGGGTTGGAAAGGGTAGTGAGCTGGAGCTGCAGCAAGCACTAAGCATATTTGGTGGCTAACTTACGCAAATAAGAGCGAGAAGAGAAGCAACGCAACGGTCAAGAAGCTAGCAGTGATCAAGAAGTGATCCTGAAACTACTTACGTTCAAGGATAACACAAGAACCGTGTTCACTTCCCTGACTCCGCCGGTAAGAAACCATCACAGCTACACACGCGGTTGATGCATTTTAATTAAGTTAAGTGTCAAGTTCTCTACAACCGGACATTAACAAATTCCCATCTGCCCATAACCGTGGGCATGACTTTCGAAAGTTCAAAACCCTGCATGGGTGTCCTAACTTAGCCCATCACAAGCTCTCACGGTCAACGAAGGATATTCCTTTTCCCGGGATGACCCGATCAGGCTTGGAATCCCGGTTACAAGACATTTCGACAATGATAAAACAAGACCAGCAAGAACGCCCGATGCGCCGACATCCCCATAGGAGCTGCACATATCTCGTTCTCAGGGCAACACCAGATGAGACAAGCTACGAGTAAAACTAGACCTCGAGTTTCCCCGAGGTGGCCCCACAAGCGGCTCGGTTCAGACCAACACTTAGACAAGCATTGGCCCCGGGGGGGGGGGTTAAAATAAAGATGACCCTCGGGGCGTGACTCCCAAGGGAAAAGTAGGTGGTGTTGAGGCAAATGGTAAAACCAAGGTTGGGCCTTGCTGGAGGAGTTTTATTCAAAGCGAATTATCAAGGTCTCCCCATAACACCCAACCGTGTAAGGAACCCAAAATCAAGGAACATAACACCGGTATGACAGAAATTAGGGCGGCAAGAGTGGAACAAAACACCAGGCATAAGGCCGAGCCTTCCACCCATTACCAAGTATATAGATGCATTAATTAAATAAGAGATAATAATGATATCCCAACAAAATCCATGTTCCAACATGGAAACAGACTTCATCTTCACCTGCAACTAGCAACGCTATAAGAGGGGCTGAGCAAAAGCGGTAACATAGCCAAACAATGGTTTGATAGGAAAGGTGGGTTAGAGGCTTGACATGGCAATAGGGGAGGCTTGATAAGGCAAGTGGTAGGTAGCGCGGCATAGCAATAGAGCGAACAACTAGCAAGCAAAGATAGAAGTGATTTTGAGGTTATGGTCATCTTGCCTGAGATCCCGCAAGGAAGAAGAACGAGTCCATGAAGAAGACAAACAGACGTAGTCGAACGAATCCTCACAAATGCGACGTTATCGGAACTAACCCGAAGAAGCAACACCGGAAAGAAGCAAACAACATAGTAAACCAACAAGCGTAAACATGGCATGATGCACAATCAAATATGATGCATGTCCGGGTTAAAGAGGCATGGCATGGCAATATGCACAAACAATACTACAAATTAAGTGGAGCTCAATATGTAACAAGTTGCATATTGAAGAAACACCACATTTAATTATTTAGTTCTCTCCCGTTTAGGCACTCAACAATATTAAATGTTCTTAACATGGCAAGAGGTGAAACATGAGTAAAGTACAGAGTTAGGCATTTTAAATGAGGCCGGAAACAACAACAACAATTTCGATAAATCCCCATATGTCAAATAGCAATATTAAAGCAAGCAACATTTTAAACATTTTAAATGTTATTATCATGATGTGGATGACATGTTCAAGTGTTATGCAATATATATGAAAATATTGATAAGAGCATATTATGAAGCATTTTTCATCGTGGCAGAAACGAAAGGGGTGCCACGGCGACGATAACGAAACGGTGCCATGGCAACGTTCCGGTTCCGACAACTCATTGAGACGTCGGTGCAAAAAAAAGGGACAGGAGCGTGCAAAAGATGGTGGGGTGATCCCGGTAACCGGGTCCCCATGGGTTAGCGGCAAAAGCGGAGGACCGAGCAAATGACAACTCAGACACTGTGCAAACATAGGGTGCAACTCATACATCACACAACATGCATTCATTCCGCGGGTCATCGTCTCGGCGGTTATACCTTCGAAGCGTGCAAACGAGGACGGTTCGGGTTTGGTGCAAAGTAGTGGCAGTAGACGTTCTCGGGTCGTTCGTAGTGAAAGTAGTCGTTCACGTTCGTAGATGTTCGGGGTCACGACACGGGACTTGGCATTCATGGGGTCTTCGAGGGTCGACGGTAGTCATTCGCAATGCTTGTGATCCACGGTTTTTCGGGCAACAGTAGTCATACACGGTTCGCAGACGGACTTGACGGGTCCGAGGGTCCGACCCTCGTGGTAGTTGGTGCAACACCGTGTAGTCGTACATTTGAAGAGGAACTTGGCCATCAAAAGGTGTACTTGGCGAACAACGGTCTTCGTGGTACTCGTCGGTCCACGAAGTCGTTCTCGTAGGTCTTGGTGATTTGTTCGGAACTCGTTCGGGCATCCGCGTGGTCTTGTCACAGGTGTACTTGGCGAAATTCCACGGAGGCGGTCTTGGCAGGCAACAAGCAGCGATGCGGTGTACCGACGCAGCTATGGTGGCGGGTGCTCGAGCAGGACTTGGCGCCGGTCGTCGTCCTCGCGTACTCGCACGGCAAAAGCAGCGGACGGCGGGACTCCGGCGTGGCAGGTGGCTCAGGGCAAGGTCGCCAGACGCCCCTGGCGAGGAGCAGGAGAAGGAGGTCGGGCGTGCGACGTGCGGGTCAGGCGAGTTCATGGCAGGAGGCGCTCGGTGAGGAGCAGGTCTTGGTCGCGTTGGCAGCTGGGTTCCTGCCGATGGACGACCGGGAACCAGCGGGCAGAGGAGGCGGGGTCGGCACCTAAGCTGCCGTGGTGTCCATGGCTCTGGATGATGACGATGTGAGGCACGGTACCGTGAGCGACTACGCTGGCGCGACGAGGAGAAGCAGGACCAAGGGCACGGCGCGGCGAGAGGGTGCAGTGATGGTGGAGCAGCTTGGGCGGGACGGACGTGGAGGAGAAGGAGTCCAGAAGGGGCTCGCCGGCGCAACGCTTCGAAGCCAGTGAGCGGAGGAGGGCGAGGCGCGGCAGATGTGGGGCACCATGGGAGGCAACCAGGAGGCATCACGCGAAGGGGCGTCACCGGCGTCGAGGAGGCCGAGCGCGGGGAAGATAGCAAGGCGGTCGGAGGGGGTCACCGGGGTGGCAGAGCTCTGCATCAGGAGAAACATAGGGAGGCATGGCACTGGCGTTGCTCCTCTCTTTCCCTGCGAGTGGTAGCGCCAGGAGGAGAACGAAGGGAGAGAGCTGGGGGTCGGGGCTTCCTAGGGTTAGAATAGGAGTGGGGGTGCCGGCTGGGTTTGGTAGAGGTGGCCTAGGAGGGCAAATGGGCCGACTGCGGGAGGTTAGGAGGCCCAGGTGGCTGATAGGCCTTCTTCTCTCTCTCTCTCTCTCTCTCTCTTCCTCTTTTTCCATTTTTTTAGACAGAACTTGGAGGAAAAGAAAG
Source organism: Triticum aestivum (assembly GCF_018294505.1). Classification (NCBI taxonomy): domain Eukaryota; kingdom Viridiplantae; phylum Streptophyta; class Magnoliopsida; order Poales; family Poaceae; genus Triticum; species Triticum aestivum. The sequence continues at coordinate 395,925,695 of NC_057812.1, read as the reverse complement.
AAAGGGGTAGACAGGGAATTTGACAGAGATAAAAATATATTTGGAGTCCTGCAACCATGCACAGTTTGAATAAACTGTTTTGGGCATTTTTAAGGATATAAAAATAATTCAAGTTTGAATTAAATTCAAACTTGAGCCATTTTTTAACCCAACCAAAACAACTCCAAAGGATCTGAAATTTGGCAGAGAGGGTGTAGGCATCATTTAGGATTTATAGGGATTGGTTGAACATTTTTTCCGAACAGGGAAAATGCCATAAGAAAAATAAATGGACTAAATAAGAAAATAGAAGTTTGGATGGGATAGAAACTTGGGTGAGTCCAAGTTGAAGTTGGGGAATAAGTAAAAATAAAGGATCAAGGACAATTATAAGGAGTTGTAATGCACATGAACAAGTAAAAGAAAACAAGCACAACAATCATATGGAGACGAATGCATGATGAAAAATAATAATAATAATAATAATAATAATAATAATAATAATAATAATAATAATAATAAAACAAACATCAAAAGCAAGCAAACAATCATGAACATGATGGATGCAAATGCACATGGAAACATACATGAAGATGGAATGCACAAGGTGAGAATAAAAGATAACACAAGCATGATGATGCAACTATTTATTATGACAATCATGGCAATAGAAAAATAAAAGGAAGGCATCTGGAGCATCGGTCTCGGGGCGTCACATTGCCATAGTAAATAGATGAAACCCACTAGAATGAGTAGGAGTTGTTTGAGCCCTGATGTTCCTACTCATTCATGCTTGTTTGTCATGCCTGCTACTGCTTAGAGTTGAGTTAGGTCCGATTCATCAGGGATGAATTGGAATGGTGATGAACATGTCCTAGTGTGTGTGAGCTAAGTGTGTGAACATGATTTGGTAAAGGTAGCGGTGAGAGGCCATGTAGGAGTACATGGTGGGTTGTCTCATTGAAACCGTCCTCGGGAACAGAGTTCTGTGTTTGTGATCCATGAACAGCTACTACCACACGTTGGGCCCTCAAATATGACCCCGCTCGACTTATTAACCCCCATGTCCTCTGTCCAGGAGTTGCAAGTAGTTTCTGGTGTTTGTAGTATGCTGGAGGCCATGCGTAGCGCTGAACCGAGGGGTGGGCTCTGATGTGGTAGGCATGTGGCACGATGTACCGGGACGCCCGTTTGGTGCCTCGGGAACCCTGCACACATCATTCATGGCCGTAGTGGAAACCTCGGCCGGACTCCGTGTGGATGGAACCTGAATTGGCGATAAACCTGGACTAGGGACTTGTGTGGTTAGTCAGGTCGTGGTCTACACCCACGTCGGCTTTCGCTTGAAGTCTGCCGAGCACATCTCGTGTGCAGACGCTAAGTGGTGGAAACATGTGTGAAGAAGTACACCCCTGCAGGGTTATAAATGATCTATTTGAATAGCCGCATCCGCGGTAACGGACTTCTGGGTTGCCTATATAGTTCGTAGGCAAGTGAAAGTGGATACTCTAAAATATGCAAGATAAGCATGAGTGCTATGGATGGCCTCCTCGTAGGGAGGCGGGAGCAGATCCATAGTGGTGTATTGATTGGTGAATATGTGGACTCGTGTGCGTCACCTCAAAAGAGTTACTTACAGCCGTAGTTCAGGATAGCCACCGAGTCAAAGCTGGCTTGCTGCAGTTAAACTCCACCACCCCTTTGTTGATACTGATGCATATGTATCTAGTTCTGATGTAAGTCTTGTTGGGTACATTTGTACTCACGTTTTCTTAGTTTATGTTTTTGCAGAGAGACTTCAGTCTCACTAGTAGTTCTGCGTGGACTTCAACGTTTAGCTTGTTACCTCAGCTACGATCTTGTACCTTGGGAGGGTCTTGTAGATAGTCAGGCTTCTCAGCCATTTTCATTTGTAGTTGTCTGTACTCAGACAAGTGAAGCTTCCGCTTGTGCTTATTGCTTGTATGACTTGAATTCTAGGTCATCAGACCCATGTTTGTAATATCTGGCTCTTCAGAGCCTAATGAATAAATGCTTTGAGTTGTAGAGTTTGGTTGTGATGCCATGTTGTATTTACACATATCGAGCATATTGTGTGTATGATTTGAAATGCTTGGTATGTGTGGGATCCGACAACCTAGTTGTTTATCCTTGGTAGCCTGTCTTATCGGGAAATGTCTCCTGGTGCTTCCACTGATCCATGGTAGCTTGCTACTGCTCTGGAATACTTAGGCTGGCTGGCATGTGTCCTTCGTTCCTTTGTCTGTCTCTTCAGGGAAATGTCATGCAATGTCCACCAGAGTGTTGTTAGCCTGCTACAAACCAGATTCTCTAGAGTCCTGTTAGCCCAACTGCTACAGCCCGGATTCACTCACTGATGACCCACATGTTTGTTGATGGGTCATGTATGCATGTCCCTGTAAGTTAGTTCCACTTTGGGTTTACGACTAGTCATGTCGGCCCGGGTTCTTTGTCATATGGATACTAGCGACACTATCATATACGTGAGCCAAAATGTGCAAACGATCCTGGGCCAGGTAAGGTGGCACCCGTGGGAATACCGTGCGTGAGGCTGCAAAGTGATATGGTGTGTTACATGCTAGATTGGTGTGACTTAGGATCAGGGTCCTGACATAGTCACAACAGGATTAGCACCAGCCTGAGAAGAGTGACCTTGCCCCTAGGGTGTGGTCACGTCAGGCACCGGTGGAGCGCGGGCCGTCTTCCTTTGCAGTGTCTTCTGAGTAGTGGTTCGTGAAGCAGTCAGAGCTTTGCTGCCCTTCTTGGCGTCCCTCCGTGGCTGTTCTTCATCGTCGTCCATGACGTGTATGATCTCTACAGACGCTGTGTCCACTCAACATTGTCAGCTCATCTTGCAATCCAGTCAGATGATAAAACAAACCCAAATAATCCATCTATACCTTTTTGGGAGGTGGCTGCATCCGCCGACTCAGCCTTAGCATGGTCTTCTTCAATCTGCACGGGTGACATTGTCAAGGTGGCGGCACTGGTGTCGGTGTCAAAACCAGCGGATCTCAGGTAGGGGGTCCCGAACTATGCGTCTAAGGCGGATGGTAACAGGAGGCGGGGGACACAATGTTTACCCAAGTTCGGGCCCTCTTGATGGAGGTAATACCCTACTTCTTGCTTGATTGATCTTGATGATATGAGTATTATAAGAGTTGATCTACCACAAGATCGGAGAGGCTAAACCCTAGAAGCTAGCCTATGGTATGATTGTTGTTTTCCTACGGACTAAAACCCTCCAGTTTATATAGACACCGGAGGGGGCTAGGATTACACAGAGTCGGTTACAAGGGAGGAGATCTACATATCCGAATTGCTAAGCTTGCCTTCCACGCAAAGGAGAGTCCACGGGATGAAGTATTCAATCTTGTATCCTCATAGTCCAACGGTCCGGCCAAGGGATATGGTCCGGCTGTCTGAGGACCCCCTAATCCAGGACTCCCTCAGTAGCCCCTGAACCAGGCTTCAATGATGATGAGTCCGGCGCGCAGATTGTCTTCGGCATTGCAAGACGGGTTCCTCCTCCGAATACTCCATATAAGATTTCGAACACAAGGATAATGTCCGGCTCTGCAAAACAAATTCCACATACCACCATAGAGAGTATAATATTTCCACAAATCTAGTCTGCTGTCATCTTTTCATAACGTGACATCACGCCATGGCCCCGGTCATTATTCGAACCGTTTTTCTCAACCAGCCACTGCATGTGTTGCGAGGCGGTTGTATTGGCATGTCTTGTCGAAGCAGAGATCGTGTCCCCTTATCACGGGATTCTCATCAATATGGGTGTGGGTACCCAACCGCGCCATTAATCATGACGCTTGGGGAATAAACGAATTCATTAGGTAGGTGGGGAGGCGCATAGTTTCTTCCGCCCTTATAAAGGGATAAGGGTTCCACCTTTTTACCCATGCCTTCTTCTCTCCTGCCCATCCATTCTCGCGTACTCGAGCTCCAGCGGCCAAGTTTGCATTTTCTCCGAAGAACCACTCCAAATATGTCCGGAGCGGGAGGCAAGTGGAGGGCCTCTACTGTCTAGAAGAAGGATATCAAGAAACTTCGGGAGGCCGGGTATCTAGCCGAGAAAATCGGCCACCCTCTCCCGACAGCGGGATAGATCGGCCCTACCTCGGAACCCCACGAAAGGGTCGTATTCCTCCCCCATTTTATCCACGGGCTAGGGTTTCCCCTCCACCCATTTGTTCGCGGCATCATGTATTATTACGGGATCGATTTTCATAATCTATCCCCCAATTCCTTCCTCAACATCTCGACATTCATTGTCGTGTGCGAGGTCTTTCTCCATATCCCGCCACACTTCGGCTTATGGCTGAAGATCTTTAATGTGAAGCCCAAGGTTGTGGGCGGTGAGCACGCTGAGTGCGGGGGCGCTATGGTGAGCAAGATGCCCAACGTCACATGGCCAACAGGTACCTTCAATGATTCCGTCAGGGAGTGGCAACCGGAGTGGTATTACATCACTGAGCCGCATGGCGCGGAGTGGGCCGCTGCTCCCAAGTTCCGATCCGGAGCCCCTCTGCAGCTTGCTTCCTGTCTTAAGAAGGGCCTAGACTAGTCTTTGCCCAATGAACTGTTGGCGCTCCAGACGCGCATCAAGGATATGGAAGACAAGAATATCGAACTTGTTAATGTAGTCCTGGTGATGTTAGTCCGTCGGATCCTACCTTGTCAACACCGGACTTGCAATCTATGGGAATTCGATCTGGCCAAGCACCAGACCTTGCGAGAGCTCTTTGGCCCCACACATGAAGACATCTGGAAGGTGCTCTTAAAGCCCGGCAAATCATAGCTAGACTCGGCCGAGGACCACGGGTACCAACTGTCCCGCCCTGCAAGCTCGGTAAGTTATCATACATTTTATTCGCATAACTCAAGGGAAATGCTTAATGTGTTTTACACAACTCTCCTAGGGCTGGACGAAGAAGGCGGGGCGGATCCAATGTCCGGCCCCGCTGCCCGAAGAACCGGCCGGCCCACTTCTGATGAAGATGCTGGACCCGGCGCCTTACAAGGTGCCGGAGAAGAAGACGGAAAAGGAGGCCAAAAAGACCCGGAGCGGCCTTCGTGACCGTGCCCGTCCCGCCTCCGAAGAGGACAAGGAGGAGGGAGACGAATCCCCAGCGGGGGGGGGGGGGAGAATAGGACGGCCTCCGTATACTTGGAGTCCGAGTCACCTAAAAGGGAAAAAACTCTTCTTCCGAAAGAGTCCACTGCCGTCGCCGATAGCAGCCCGACGTGGGATCCCCGGGCCCAGCCCCTAGTGAACTCGTAAGTATATAAAATCCGAACACGTTCATTTGTCCGGACCCATCATGGCATAGTATTTTAACCTGAGCCATATTTTTTGTACTCCGATGGGGTCCCGTTCCGAACAATCCTCGTCACAGGACTTGCTGAGCTCGGATGCTATGGAGAGCGGGACACCTCCGAAGGCCCCTCCCCTAACTATATGATCAACACTGAGGCTTCGCCCCAGAGGGACTCCGTCCAAGGAGGGGTGAAGAAAATCATGAAGGCGGCGCCTGGAGGTCAAACTTCAGGGGCCGGAGACATGGGGGAGAAGATCCCCACAGGAGTTGACGGCGGGGGCCATCTTGAATCCGACCCCTAGCTGATCACAGTTTCGGAGACCAATATGGCTCCGGAATCAAGCAGGCGGCCTTCCTCGGCTGGAGAGGGCGTCCCTGTTCCACCGGCAAGCTCTGTCCAACCAGAGGCGTCGGGTGCTTTATTGGCGGCGCTGAAGAGCGCCTCCATCATCGATGAACATCGCGCCCTTATGGGTGCGGTGATTGAGAAGATCCAGTCCGCTGGAAATGGACTAAATGAAGCCTGTATCGACCTTATAAGAGGTTTTGAGGTATGTTTTATATAGTTTCGAAGAGTGTCATAGTATGGATAGTAGCCCTTGATACACTATCTGGTGAACGAAAGAACCGGACAGAGGATCAAATATATTTTTCGCAGGAAGACTCATTTGATGACATCTATCTCTCTTCTTTTGTAAGAAGCCATCTGTAGCGGCTACTGCCGCTCATACCGCAGAGGTTTCCGGACTAAATCAAAGTCTGGGTCGGGCCGAAGCAGAGCTTGGCCTGTTGAAAAGGCAGTTGGAAGATCAACAAGGTATGCACAAATCTTGTTTGTGTTCAGTGTGAACGAATTTTCAGTATGATAGAATATGTGTCATGATTTGCGCCAGGGGTGATGACCGAAGTCAGGGCTCTAAAGAAGGCTGTTGCTGAGGCCGAGGAAAAGGCAGCTGCCGAGCAGGCTCTTCGTGAGAAGCATGATGCCAAGGTTGTGGAAGCTAAGCAAGAGCTCCAAGAGGCCATGAAAAAATGCGATACCCTGGAGCAGAGTTTAACGGAGAAAGAATCCGAACTCACCAGGGCTCATCAGGCCGTGTGCGATGCCCGTGGGGAAACCCAAGGCGCCCTGCAGGAGATCCAAGAGGCGAGGGAGATCACGACAGGTAAGGCCTTGTTCCATGTAAAGCAAGTATTTGAGGAGAAAATTATGCTTTATAATTTTAAGTTCGGATTCTTCCAGGGGTATTTTCAGAACTTCCTCGCAGCATATCGGATGCCGCCCAACTCTATCGAGCCGAAGAGGGGAATACTGTGGATAAGCTCTTCTGGTCGCAGTATTTGGCGCCGAATTATCCGGTGCCTTTTATCGATCAACTGAAACAACTGATCGAACAACATAAGGCGGCCGAACTAGCCATGAAGGATTTGATTATCTGGCTATGGCCCGCCGAGCCGATTCCAGGCAGCTACTTCGGGCTCGTGAAGCAACTTTTTAGTGCCTGCCCTCGACTTGACGTCATCAAGCGGTCGATCTGTATAGAGGGTGCACGAATGGCCTTTGCCCACGCAAAGGTGCACTAGGGGAAGATGGATGCTGAAAAGCTGATGACCGAGGGACCGCCAGAGGAAAAGGAGCACCGCAAGCCCGAGTTGTATTATGAAAGTGTCCTGAAAGGATCCTACCTTGTGGCGGAGCAATGTACCAAGGACATTATATTTCCATGAATATAGTCATGTTGTCCTTTGTAATGTGTGAACAAGGTCATTTCTATTATTTATTTCCTATTATAAAAGTTTACCCTCCTGCGCGGCTGTTTTATATATTAAACCTGAGAGTTGGCCAGTCGTCGGCTTCTGCCCCCTCGTAAGAGATACGAGGGTGTTCGGGATCAACCTGATCACTCTTTACCCCAGTTTTGGGTCCTTCGAAGGAGGTGTTCAGCACAGAGAACCAGGCAATCGGACTATAGGGATTTATCATTCTCACTTAGCCATAGGAGCATTAGGAAGGCAGGCGCAGCGCCTGGTGTTCAGAAGACCGCACGAGGGGCCCTATAGGCACCTGATCGAAAGAAGAACCGATCCATCGCACGCTGCATTGGTTATGGCATTATGCGGGAGAAATCCTTAAAGATTTTACAACCTCTCGAACAGCTGACCAGCTCTCGCCATATCATGACAGTCAGTTTTCGGCTTTCTCTACTGAGGTGGTCGTCCGGAAGAACCGGGTCACAATCGCAGTAGTTCTCCCTGTGCCGCCTTAGCCGATATAGCGGAACGTAAGGCAGCAAAACGTGGGAGCCGGGCAAACCCAACATTTGACCCAAGACATGATTTGGAGCTGATGCATATAATGCTATATGTTCGGGGTGCCGAACTTCCGTGAAGGTGTTCGGACTTTATTGCCGTATTATGGGTAAAATGAAGCCCCTGACAAAGGCATATCGCGGTGTACATATGCCACTTAACAGAAGAGTTTCAATAAGAAATAACAGCAAATAAGCGTCATATAAATCCACATGTTGTATTTGAATAATACGTCGATGTGTATGGGTACAGATAATGTGATAAAAAGGGGAATATGACTCTGTAACCTGCTGGGACCAGGGAGGAAGAAGCTATGTGCAGATTCGGAGTGTAGTCGGATGGACATCGCGAGAAATATCTAAAGACTCCCTTGTGCGTTCGAGTTGTTACCATGTCACCAGTCCCGGTCTGTGCAAAGGTGAGCCTACAAAGGAAATGTAAGAAATATTTGTGTGCCGGAGAGCGGTTGAGCCGCGATATGTGGCATGGTATGGACTTCGCCGGAATGTTTAGTTGAGCCTTGGACGAGCCGGGCTATCCTGTCATGAAGTAGTTCGGACTACATTGAATGTGTCCGGGGGTTTGGCCGTCGATTCAAGATTTGACGGAAAGGTGCCCTCCATTGCTTCTGCAATTAAAGCGGCGGCGTACTCTATGGTACCGAGGGAGAGTCCGGCCTCGCCATTAACCGTGATGACGCCGCACGGACCGGGCATCTTGAGTTTACGGTAGGCATAATGTGGCACCGCGTTGAATCAAGCGAACGCAGTTCGCCCGAGCAGTGCCTGATAATCAATGCAAAAGGGGACGATGTCGAAGATTAACTCTTCAGTGTGGTAATTTTCTGGTGATCCGAAGACTACCTCGAGGGCGATAGAGCCGGTACAGTTGGCACCCACGCCTGGTAGTGGGTTTGATCATCGAATGACCGATGCCCATCTTGCGCACTGTGTCCTGGTAAAGCAGATTTAGACTGCCGCCTCCGTCCATAAGGACTCGTGTGAGGTGGAACCCGTCAATTATTGGGTCGAGGACTAGTGCAGCTGGATTGCGGTGACTGGTGCTGACCGAATGATCCATTTGGTTGAAGGTGATCGGCCCTAGTTTGTATTGCAGGCTGACTGGTTTCGATAGGTTGACATCCCTAAGGGTGTGCATCCGGTCCAGGTTGGGAGTGTGGGTGGCGTTTACCATATTCACCGTTTGGATTTGCTGGAGAGTTTTCTTTTGCCCTCCTCTATTCGATGATCTGGGCTCCTCGTCACTGTCATCGCTTTGAGACCCCTTGTCTTTGTTTTTGGCACCTAACCTACCAGCTTGTTTGAAGACCCAACATTCACTATTGGTATGATTGGCTGGTGTTCCTGGCTTGCCATGAATTCGGCATGGACGGTCGAGTATGCGGTCCAAACTGGACGGACCCGAATTGTCAGTTTTGAGTGGCCCTTTCCGCTGACCGGACTTAGAGCTATTAAATCCGGCATTGACTGCCATGTCTTCGGAGCTTTCACCATGTCTACGGCGTTTGTGTTTGTTGCGCCGGGGTTTGCTATTGCTATCTCTGGCTTTTGATTTGCTAGTGTTGCTTGCTGTGTTGTTGCTACGAGCCAACCAGCTATCCTCGCTCGCGCAGAAGCGGGTCATGAGTGTCGTGAGGGATGCCATGGACTTTGGCTTCTCTTGGCCGAGATGTGGGGTGAGCCATTCGTAACAGATGTTATGTTTAAAGGCAGCTAGGGCTTCGGCATCCGGACAGTCCACAATTTGGTTCTTTTTTGTTAGGAATCGGGTCCAGAATTTCCTGGCTGACTCTCCGGACTGTTGTGTTATGTGACTCAAATCATCAGCATCCGGCGGTCGCACATAGGTGCCCTGGAAGTTATCCAGGAATGCGTCTGCCAGGTTCTCCCAACTTCCGATTGAGTTTGCTGGCAAGCTATTCAGCCAATGCCGAGCCGGTCCTTTGAGTTTGAATGGGAGATACTTGATGGCGTGTAGATCATCTCCGTGGGCCATGTGAATGTGGAGGAAGAAGTCTTCTATCCATACCGCGGGGTCTGTAGTACCATCGTATGATTCAATATTCACGGGTTTAAACCCTTCTAGAAATTCATGATCCATTACTTCATTAGTGAAGCATAGGGGGTGTGCGGCGCCTCTGTGCTGGGCTATGTCACGACGCAGTCGTACAAGTCTTGTCTGCTATGTTCGGCCCAGCCGGATTTGCTTTTGGTATATCCGGCATGATGGTCGTCGTAATGTGTTGGGGCGCGCCCTCGTGATCTGAAGATCGATCTTTTGTGTTCTGCTTTGTTTTCCAATACGTCTCACAGGTCCTGCGTGTTACCCCGGGCCTTGGTGTTTTTGTTTGACTGGCGACGGGGTGCGGGTTGGACTTGGGGCTTATATGCCACTTTGTCCCGGCCACGAGGTGGCCGGTCTGCCGCATCATATGCTAGAAGCGCAGGCTTTAATGCATCCTCTTCTAGTTGCGGTAGCAACCTGCGCTTTGGGAAACTTTTGATTGGGCGCTCGAGTTCATGTTCCTCGGCTCAGAGGACCTCAGTCCATCTATCCACTAGCAGATCTTGTTCGATAGGATCCTCTGATTCTCCATATCCTGCCTGTTCCTTAGGGCTGGCTTGCCCATCCTCCTGCTCAAAGCGTGGCTGGAGGGGATTGTCTTCGTCTTCGGCACTATTTACAGCGTTATTGTCTCCTGTGCCGATATCGCTGTTTTTGCTATGGCGGGGCTTAGAGCGGCGCCGATGACGCCGGTTCTTGGATTGCTTCTCGCGGGGATTATCCTCCGTTGCCTTATTGCCATCGCTTTCTTTGGGAGTTTCCACCATGTATATATCATATGATGAGGTGGCAGTCCATCGCCCTCTAGGCGGTGGTTCCTGTTCGTCTCCCGCATCGTCGTCCATACCGTCGATGTCTTCGGAGCCGAAATTGAGCATGTCGTTTAAGTTGTCGATAGTGGCTACTAAGTGGGTGGTGGGTGGGAAACAAATTTCTTCGCTGTCCGCTTCCCACTTGAGCCAGACATAGTTCGGCCAAGGGTCTCCTGACAAGGACAGAGACCGTAATGAGTTTAGCACGTCGCCTAGGGGCGAGTGCTGAAAGATATCCGTTGAGGTGAACTCCGTGATCGGTCCCAATCATATTGGATGGGCACGGATGCGAGCGTTTTGAAGTCTGTGGCCGGGGACGAATCCGAGTGTCCAGCGGCACATGTCTCATAGGAGGTGAAGTCAGCATTCGGCTCTATCGCTGCTGAGTGTGCGGCCTCCATGGCAGGGTCCATACGCCCGTCCTCGGGCAGCGCGATCTATTCCAAATTGAGGGCCGGAGTAGTTATAGGTGTGATCTCCCGAACACTGTCCGACGGCAGAGCTAAATCATGCCCACCGTGATTGTGCGGCACACCTGACATGGGTTCGAGTCTGTCGAAGATCAAGTCTCCACGGATGTCGGCAGTATAGTTCAAGCTTCCAAACCTGACGTGATGGCCAGGGGCGTAGATCTCGATTTGCTCCAGATGGCCGAGCGAGTTGGCCCGTAGTACGAAGCCGCTGAATATGAAGATCTGTCCGGGAAGGAAAACCTCACCCTGGATCGCATCATTGCCGATGATCGAAGCAGCCATCAAGCCTTATGATGACGACATAGTGGAACTCTCAATGAAAGCACCAATGTCGGTGTCAAAATCGGTGGATCTCGGGTAGGGGATCCCAAACTGTGCGTCTAAGGCGGATGGTAACAGGAGGCGGGGGACACAATGTTTACCCAGGTTCGGGCCCTCTCGATGGAGGTAATACCCTACTTCCTACTTGATTGATCTTGATGATATGAGTATTACAAGAGTTGATCTACCACGAGATTGGAGAAGCTAAACCCTAGAAGCTAGCCTATGGTATGATTGTTGTTGTCCTACGGACTAAAACCCTCCGGTTTATATAGACACCGAAGGGGGCTAGGGTTACACAGAGTCGGTTACAAGGGAGGAGATCTACACATCCGAATTGCCCAGCTTGCCTTCCACACAAAGGAGAGTCCTACCCAGACACGGGATGAAGTCTTCGATCTTGTATCTTCATAGTACAACAGTCTGGCCAAGGGATATAGTCCGACTGTCTGAGGACCCCCTAATCCAAGACTCCCTCAACTGGTTCGTATATTCACTCGGTCAGTAGAGCCAAAAAGTACACAGAGAGGGAAGAAAAAGATGCGACACTCACATTGATGCGGACATAACTACCTTGGATAAGACCAAAAATATTGCATACATGCATATTTGTGAGGTGATTTCTAATGCAAACTATGCAAAAAATTATTTATGTTATCCAGGACAAAAATACTTCATAGACTTTTGTGCCATGTCTAATTGCAGATATATGGGACATTTGTACAATCCTCATATGAAGATAAGGGGAAAGATAAGTTTAGGTGCTATTCAAAAAGTCCTCTAATCTCACTTTTGGGCCAAAAGAAAATAGAGTCCAAGTCCCACACGTTCTGGACTCAGATTTGGACTGCATAGACATACCAGACTCAAAACGCCAAGATCTCTTTCATCTGGACTCTGAATGGGGTGATTCTTTTTCTGTTGGAAATTTTATTTCGAGTACTTTCCGATCCAATTGGATTCACCTTCAAAGTCGTCCGTAGCATTGAGATATTGACGAAACAATCTGACGCTGCAGCAGAATCCGAGTCAAACTACAAGTCCAGAGGTGTTGCATCACCTCCACTTGGGCCCATGAGCCTTGTACAACCTAGGATTAGTTTTAGGATGCCTTGGGATGTCCTCCCACCTCCTTGGCCGCCACTCCTTGCTCGTATATAAGTAGATCAATCTAGTAGCTTTTTCCTTGGGATTTGTTTAGTTAAAACTTAGCCAACGCAACTTCATATACTTCGTTTCTGTCCAACGACCAGACCAAGACTGCTTTCAGATCGCCACCTTTATCAATAATTCATCTATATTTGCAATATTCAGATTGTTTTCATCATATTTTTTCTTGTTCTTCGATTGCGTGCAGGAATAGACCTTCGTGGTCAGGCTGATCGTGCTTCCAGCATCGTCAGTAACCTCATGAGATTGGTTAAGCGATTGCTAAGGTGCAACGTCATGCACGTTTGTAGTCGGATCGTCAAAGTTGAGTCCACCAAATCGATAGCTATCATCTCATTGAAAGCTCAGGACCCTCACCTCTATCACACACATTGAGGTGACATGCATGGTCACCTTGATCTTGGGCAGAGCCTTCCAGGGTTTGGGTGAGGCAACCTTGAGCTGCTTGGAAGCCTTCTCCCTCGGCTCCGGCATTGATATCCGAGTGCACTTTGGATTCTTAGGACTCGAGGCCGCTGTCTTGCTCCGCCAGGCACTCGGATATTGAGTTTGCTTGGAATGGCGCTCTGCGTGAACCTCTACAGACGGAGAAGACTCGACCTCATCGCTCCCTTCTGAGTCATCGCTTCCATCTTGGTTGTCGGTGCAACAAACCTTCACGTATGTTTCCCAGACTGTACATTGGCATGATAGCAAGGATACAACTTGACCAAGCATTCAAGACAAGACCAAGATAGATAAACAACTCTTTGTGAGAGCAAAGGGTGGATCAAGAAGATCAAGACAAGCCAAGGCAACAAGATACCACTTTGGGAAAGCCTCCCTTGCTAGGCAGGAGAGCCTGGTCAGGTCGAGGCCGCCCGAAGACAAGTCCAAGGTTTCCCCGATAGGCTTGCCAGGGCCGCCAAGGGAAAATATCCCCGCCAAGGCTCCACCGCTCCACTGCACCACGACGCCAATCACCTGTCAATGTGGTGTTGAGCCCCCGAGATGATTAAGTGGCTTCTCCTAAGCATGCACTGGAACCGTCGCCAAGTGAGTGTGGGTGATAGTGGGCTCCTTCCCACACGACCCAGAAACCATCGGGGATAGGCCCTCCTGGGATAAAGGCTAGGGCAAAATGAGCTCGTGTGCGATCGGACAAGGCATCGAAAACCAATCATTTCTGTTCGTATGTACATCCCTCATGGTGAATCCCATAAAAACATTTCCGTTCGTATGCATATCACACACAGTCAATCCAAGCAATATGTTTCCGTTCTTATGTACATCCCACACAATAAATCCAAGGAAAACATTTCCGTTCATATGTACATCCCACACAATTTTATGTGTAGGCTCGTGTGTGAAAGGTGTAACTATTACACACACTCTACCTTGGTTAACTGTTTGCTTTTATCAACTACACCAGACATGATTTGATGAAGAAAACTGTGTGGCGTTGGGTTATCCATCACAAGCGCTTTTACTGCTAGAACTGTTTGCAAAGTTCCATGACACATTTAGCAGGTTTATTAGTTTACAACTAATAATTCCAGTATTACGCAAATTCACATTTCATATCGAACAATTGTTTGCCAATTTCATATCAGGCACATAAATATATTGTAACATCACAGTACGATAGCTACATGAAAAGATCATAGTACAACATATAGCTAGTTCAAATTCATAAGAACAATATATTCATTTCCCTAATCGAGATCATCCAGGCTCTTCTTATCCACCTCTGCTTTCAGTTTAATCAGAACCTGTTTTGCACTGGCCAACTGGGAAAGTGCCTCCTCCTTCGCCAACACCATCTTAGCAAAGTCTGGTTTAAAAAAATCTGAGCTCATTCTCCACCTTCCTCTTTTTATCCCACATCTTCAAATATTCTTCATCATTGACAAACACTTTCTCTAAGCCTACCTCTGTTCTCTTCCTCATACATGCTCTAGAGCTTTGCTAGGCACATCTTCAAAGACTATGGCCACTCTTAATCAACCCAATCGAAGTAAGAACACTTCCGTTCATCCTATAATATTTAAAACTAGATCAGTAAAAATTGTAGGGGAAATGGATTTATAGCAACATAGGAAATCACCAATGCTTATTCTGAAAAACTGAAGAAACATGTTAATTATGACATATCTTCTCAAAAAGATCAATGTGCAAATGAATTAATTGCTACTGAGACAACAACCAAATTCTGAAACATCAGAAGCTATTATTAACTACAACAATGCTACAAGTTCTTACTCATGTACAATAAATAACAAATCGAACATTTTATGAGGAAGGTAAATATAACTGCAACAACATAGCGACAGTATTTGGATGACAGCAAATTGATACTAACAGGTGTGTACATGCACAAATTTTGTAACATAGAACTAATAGCACTAAGATTGTCCACTATGTATGGCAAAACTGGTGTAAAGATAACTATTGCTACATCTCGCACCAGTGTCGTGCACTGGCGAGCCGATGCAGCGGAAAAAAATCAGGGCCCCGGACTCCAGAACACCTAGTTGCTCTGATGCCCAGTTCCTTCGTGCCATAAAGATTTAGTATGTTACTTCTTGCTTGCTCGGATGTGTGGACCAAAGTTGGCTGCACAAACTGCTGAAGCAGTGCCAAATAATTTTCTAATGGCACTGCCGATGAGATGGCAACAATTTTAGATACTAGGTACAAACGGTGACATTGTCTTAGGATGCGTTTGGTTGAAGGTGTGGTATGAATGGGTTGGGTCTGTGATAGTGTCTGAATCACATCTAACAAATGATTTGTAACAACGAAAGAGGGTCTAACCTTCTCTGCACATGCCAAAAACTTCATCCCACTGTCCATAGATTCAAACGCAACTAGCTTCACGCATGGAGATTGATGGTGACAATGAGCATATAGATCTTCAGCCACCCCGCTCCATTCATTGCCACTGATGGTCCTATGGAGCAACAATAGGAAGAAATGACTCAAATCGACCACTGAGTAAAAATCCTTCATTCCAAGTCATAGCCAGAGAGAGAGAGAGAGAGAGAGAGAGAGAGAGAGAGAGAGGAGAAGAGAGGCATACCCAGGTGGTGAAGGAGTCATCGTCGGAGGAGGAACCACTGGAGAGGTCTTTGAAGAAGACCATGGCGACCCCCGCGGTGGGATGCGATACGACGAGAGCGAGGAAGCAAGCGAGGAAGCGGCTATAGCTTAGGAAGGAAGGAGGAAATAGGGAAAATGTGGCTTGTGGTCAGGGAGAAAAGGGGGTGGGGAAGGGGGGCGGGGGCGGGGGTAGATATTTTGGTGGTAGGACAAAATTGTGGAAATGTGGAAGGAAACTTTGCATGTGGTGCCGCCGGAACATTCACTTTGAACAATTTTGTGCATCGCAAATGATTGTTCTGCTTTACACACATGGGATGAGTTTGATAATTCAAATTTTGGTGGAAATTTCCCCGGGTACGTTATTGCATAATTTAACATCGCTTGCTAATTTGGGCACACAAAAGAGCATACAGCAAACAGACCACACTTATTGAATCGAGCAATTTTAGTAATTAAACAGAGCCAGTTGACCTAAACATTGCTCTAATAGTGACCAACATTAAAAACAAAGCCTGCGTATGCATAATTTTAAAAAATCCACCACTGTGCCGGCCTATGCACCGCCGGCGTGAGATGAGACTTCGATGACTTGTCCGGGCGACATGCCGCCGTTGGGGACTCCGCGTCCCCCAGCTGAAGTCGACCACATCCTCGTCCTCGGCGCCACCCTCAAGGTTGTTGTACTCGTAGTAGTGGCTGCGCCAGAGCTCGTGTTGGTACTCCACCGCCAATTCCTTGACGGACAGACTCTTGTCTACCTCGACCTTGGCCATGTGCAACTCCTCCTCCCGGTGCTCCTCGATCTCCACTGCCTCCTACATCTCCAGCTCCCGCTCGGCGACCTCATGAGGAAGCAGGTGCTCCATGGCCACCGCTGCCTTTTCGGACATGGGTTGCATGCTGGATTCCGAGGTGGCCTGGAATATCTTGGTGTGTGCATCTGACGATGCCATTAACCTAGGGTAGGGTCATAGGCCTGACCTAGACGCCCTACCCAAGGTCACTACTCTAGAGTCAAGAATGTTCAAAGTACAACAAAGGATACCGACTGAAGTAACCGTGGAGTGCAATCCACTTGACCATTCATCTCACTCGGATACCCCAATTCCATTCGACCAATAAGAAGCCACTCGACCGTACAAGAAACCACTCAGAGTATAGAAGATCTAAAGCCATTCAGGACGGCAATGGTTAGGCGTTCATTATGCAGTCTTTAAGATCATTTATATCTCTTTATAGCTGGCGTTATCAGTAACGCCATGTCTTAATGTACATTCAACCCTGTGTAACGGCCGACGGCTGGTCCTGGCGCACTCTATATAAGCCACCCCTCCTCTGGCACAAGGGTTCGCAACCCCTGTAACTCTCATGCATAATCCAGTCGACCAAGCCTCTGGGCACCGAGACGTAGGGCTGTTACTTCTTCCGAGAAGGGCCTGAACTCATAAATCTTGCGTGGACAACCTCACCGTAGCTAGGATCTTGCCTCCTCCTAATACCCCATATTCTATTGTCAGACTTACTCCCACGACAGTTGGCACCCATTGTGGGGCAGGTATCTTAGCGACTTCCTGCGAGGTTGCGTTTTTCCGATCTTCTTCAACATGGTTTCCGGCGGTGGTTTGGCTTTGGGTTGCGAGATCCGACTCGGCGCGCTCGTCTTCATCGCCGACGACTCAGTATCAGTCGGCTCCCGCGTCATCCACCCTTCCAGCTGTACACCATCGCAAGAGATCTGGTCGATCACGGCTTCAGCGCTGGGTGAAACATGCGGTGGCCCGCCAGTCGGCCACCCCACAAGTTGCGGCAATCGAGCCCGACGAATCTCTCTACGGAATATTCGACCTGTCGACTGGTCCCGCTGAGACTCTGTCCGAGTGCGGGAGCAGGGACCCGGCAGCGGAGGTCTTGATGGTCGACACACCGCACAACCCGCCTGGTTTCCATCGTAGTGGCAGCGGCGATGGTGGTGGCGGTCCGTCTCGCGGTCATGACGAGTATCACCCTGAAGCCCTCACTTCGGAGCAGAGGGAAGAGTTGCATCGTTGCAACATGGAGGCCCTCCACACCCGCATCATCAGGGAAACCTCTAAGGCTCGGGCCTTGGAGACTGCGCGCCTGTCCACTTTGGCTAAGCGCGCATGTCGAATCTCCAACATTCACTCGGCAAACGTGCTCATCGGCAGATCCCCGAATCCAGTCGACGGAATCGATAGTTGTTTCCGCCTAGACCTCAGGTATATCGCACACCAGTCTAGAATCTTGCAGCCGCAACCCGCATAGCAGAGTCGATCCAGCCATCCCATTTAGAGGTTGGTAGAGGTTTGATGCAAATTCGAGCGTTGCTTCGGGCGGCAGGAGAACAAAACTCAGCTGTTTCTCAGTCGCGCAACAGGATCCACAGCAGGTCCATGATGGCGGACACAGTCTAGACATCTCACAGCCCATGATTGCCTCCGCGGCGTGAGGGTCATGGGCACCGCTAGAAGCAGTACCTGGGTCAGAATTACGAGCAGTATGATCATCGACTCAGCCTTGTTGACCGCCGTCGAGTGCCTACGCCCCCTCCGAGGGCTGATCCTATGCGCCTCAGCAGTATGATGACATGCACCCATATGGTGATGAACGGAGAGCTCCGGTCGACCCAAGGGAGCCCAGATTTGATGCGAGATCTCTTCTCGTACAAAATCTAGTCAACCTGGATCGGGCACATAGAGAAGGACAAGACATTCACCACCCGAGTGGAAGCCGGGTACATGTTTCTGGTCCCGAGTGTTTCAGCAGAGCTATCCGAGCTGCAGAAATCCCGCCGAACTTCAAACTGGCCACGGGCATGAGCAAGTTCACCGCTGAGTCGAAACCCAATACTTGGTTAGAAGATTATCGAGTGGCGGTGCAGATTGGTGTCGGCAATGATGATGTGGCCATGAAGCACCTCCCCCTGATGCTGGAGGGTTCGGCCAGAGCTTGGTTGAATCAGTTGGCTCGTGGTAGGATCTTCCGCTGGGAAGAATTGGCCTTAGTGTTTGTCAGGACATTCGAAGGCACTTGCAAACGACCTGCAGGGCTGACCAAATTACAGCATTGTGTCCAGAAACCGAATGAAACTTTAAGATATTACATCCAGTGGTGGACCACTCTTCATCATACCGTGGAGAATGTGTCAGAGCATCCAGCACTCTGCGCCTTCAAGGAGGGCGTTCGGTACCGAGAGCTTAACCTGAAATTCGGTCGGACGGCAGACATGTCCCTGTCTTGGATAATGGAAATAGCCACTCGGTATGCTAACCCGAGGAAGAAGACCGACTCTGAAGTGGCAAGAACAAACCAGTCGCCCAGGACACCGGAGGAGGAAATTCCAGTCGGAAGCAGAAGAGCAAAACCGAAACCGTAGGTCCTGATGAGACCGTAGTTGTGAACCAAGGGAAATTTAAAGGAAAGCATAAGGGGCCATGGATCACCAAGAAAGTGAAAGATCAAGCGGGAAATGATGTGCTTGATTTGCCGTGTCACATATACACCAAGAAATATGAAGAGGGAAACCTGATTTACCCCAAGCATACCACTCAACAATGTCGACTCCTAATTCAGAGCTTGCAAGAGAGTCAGCCCAGTGAAAAGGAAAAGGAATCTGATAAAGATGAGGACAAGGAGGAGGATGATGGTTATCCCAATGTCAATTCCACTTTAGTGATTTTTGCTGAAATCAAGAGCAAAATTCGACTAAAAGTTATCAACAGAGAAGTAAACATGGTTGCTCCGGCAACGACGACATATCTAAAGTGATAAAAAACTCCCATTACATTTGACTAATCCGATCACCCAGCGCACATTGCTACCCCCGGGAGGCAAGCATTGGTGGTCGACCCAGTTGTTGGGGGCACCTGACTGACCAAGGTTCTGATGGATGGTGGCAGTGGTTTAAACATTTTGTAAGCTGAGACCCTTCGAGGGATGGGCATTCCGATATCCAAGCTCGGTGAAAGCAACATGAGATTCCACGGAGTCATCCCAGTAAAGAAAGTGGATTCACTCGGCCAGATCACTCTTGGTGTTGTTTTCGGTGATTCAAAGAATTACTGTAAGGAAAAGTTGACTTTGGAGGTGGTGGATTTCCACAGTGCCTATCATGCTATTCTAGGCAAAACTGCATATGCTCGTTTTATGGCTCGACCATGCTACGTGTATCTCAAGTTGAAAATGTCTGACCACAAAGGCGTGATCACGGTCACAGGAATTCGGCAAAGGGCTGAAGAGTGCCTCCAGAGGGGCTGGAAGATCGTCGATGAACAGATGGTAGCTGTGGAAATAGAAGAATACCAGAAAAATGTAGATCCGAGTGATTTGTTGGGAGCTAAGAAGCCTGCTTCAGAGTCCACATTTCAGTCGTTTGGTGAGACAAAACCTGTCCATGTTCACCCGAACGATCCCAATGCTGCTCCGACCCACATCTTAATGACACTCGACAGAAAATAGGAAGAAGCTCTCATCTAGTTCCTCTGTGAGAACTGGGACATCTTTGCATGGAAACCATCTAACATGTCGGGTGTGCCCAGGGGACTGGCTGAGCACCATTTGCGCGTCGACCCAAAAGTGAAACCTATCAAAAAGCATCTCCATCGGTCCGCCGTGGAGAAGAGGAAAGCAATTGGTGAAGAGGTGGCTCGACTTCTGGCAGCTGAGTTCATCCACGAGATATACCACTCTGAGTGGCTCGCCAATGTTGTTATGGTCCCTAAGAAAGATGATTCCCTTCGTATGTGCATCAATTTCAAACACATCAATCGGGCTTTCCCGAAAGATCATTTCCCTCTCCCCCACATCGACCAGATTGTCGACACAACTACAGGGTGTGAGCGCCTGTCCTTTTTGGACGCATATTCCGGGTACCATCAGATCCGACTATATGGCCCCGATGAAATAAAAAGAGCCTTCATCACCCCATTCAGGTGTTTTTACTATGTTACCATGCCTTTTGGTCTTAAGAATGTTGGCGCCACTTTCATGTGCATGATTCAGAAGTGCTTGCTCACTCAAATCAGTCGGAATGTGGAAGCATACATGGATGACATCATGGTCAAGTCACGTAAAGGTTCCGACCTACTGACTGACTTGTTGAACCCTTTGCCAACTTGAGAAGATATGATATCAAGCTCAACCTGTCAAAATGCACATTCAGAGTTCCAAGTGGAAAGTTACTTGGTTTCCTCGTTTCCAAACGTGGGATTGACACAAACCCGGAAAAGGTTGGAGAAATCCTCCGAACGAAATGCTCTATGCATGTGCATGATGTTCAGAAGCTTATTGGTTGTTTGGCCGCATTGAGTCGATCCATCTCTCATCTCGATGAAAAGGCATTGCCTCTTTTACCAACTGATAAAGAAGTCTGACAAATTCGAGTGGACTCCTGAAGCTGAAGCAGCGTTTGAAGAGCTCAAAGCCCTGCTTTCCACCCAGCCGGTGCTTGCTGCTCCAATCAGCAAAGAGCCATTACTACTATACATTGCAACCACTGGACAAGTTGTTGGCACAGTGCTCACGGTCGAGCAGGAATAAGAAGGCAAAGCCTACAAAGTTCAATGCCCAGTGTGCTATATTTCTGAACTCTTCACTCCGTCCAAGCAAAGATATCCGCATTATCAGATGCTTGGTTATGGAATTTACTTGACCATGAAGAAAGTTGCACACTATTTCTCAGACCACTCGGTTTCAGTCGTCAGCGACGCTCCATTATCAGAAATTCTGAACAACAGGGATGCAACTGGTCGAGTGGGAAAGTGGGTGATTGAACTACTTCTGTTGGACATCAAGTTTGAAGCAAAGAAAGCAATCAAGTCCCAAGCAATAGCAGATTTCCTCGCCGAGTGGATTGAACAGCAGCAACCAACTCAGATCCACTCGGAACATTGGACTATGTTCTTTGATGGGTCCAAGATGTTGAATGGCTCTGGTGCTGGTGTGGTTCTAGTATCCCCAAGAGGTGATAAGCTCAGCTATGTCCTCTAGATTCACTTTGATTCTTCAAACAATGAAGCTGAGTATGAGGCACTTTGGTATGGGTTGCGTATGGCTATCTCACTCGGCGTCAGTCGCCTGATGGTCTGCCGCAACTTGGACTTGGTGGTTAATCAAGTGACAAAGGAATGGGATATCAGGAGCCCAGTTATGACTGGTTATTGCAACCTAGTTAGAAAGCTGGAGAAGAAGTTTGATGGGTTGGAGCTCCACCACATACCTCGGATCAAGAATCAAGCTGCTAATGATCTAGCGAAGATAGGTTCCACTCGGAACCAATCCCCGGTAATGTGTTCTTGGAGCATCTCCATACCCCGTCTGTTCAAGAAGATCCCTTTACGGAAGAACCCCCACAACCGATAAGTTCAACCAATCTGATGAAATTAAAGTCCCAGCTGTAGTCGACCTGATCATGGAAGTTTTGGTAATCACCCCCGACTGCACGGTACCATATATTGCGTATCTTCTCAGAAAGGAACTCCCAGGGGATGAAGATGAGGCATGTCAGATCGTCCGTCGGTCCAAAGCCTTCACAGTGATAGGTGGATAGCTTTACAGAGAAAGTGTTAATGGAGTTGCCCAGTGTTGCATTTCCCCAGGAGAAGGTCGACTGATCCTAAATGAGATCCACTTGCGGACCTGTGATCAGCATGCGTCCTCTCGGACCATCGTGCCGAAAGCATACCGAGCAGGATTCTACTGGCCGCGTGCAAATGAGATGGCAAAAGATATAGTCGACAAGTGCGAAGGTTGCCAGTTCTACTCAAACATCTTTCACAAGCCCGCGTCTACTTTGAATACTATTCCACTCGTTTGGCTATTTGCAGTTTGGGAGTTGGACATGGTCGGACCTTTTAAGTGGTTTCACTCATTTGCTGGTGGCAGTTGACAAATTCACCAAATGGATTGAAGCTAAGCTTATCAAGAATCTTGATTCAAGCACTACCATCAGTTTCATCAGAGAGTTGATATTCATATATGGAGTCCCTCATAGTATTATCGTAGATAATGGCTCCAACTTTGATTCTGATGAGTTCACAACGTTTTGTGCTTCCCAAGGCACTCGGGTTGACTACGCATCTATTGTGCACCCGCAGTCGAATGGCCAGGTAGAAAGGGTGAATGGTTTGATCCTTCAAGGGCTAAAACCCCGACTGATGCGTGATCTCAAGCATGCTACTAGAGCTTGGGTGACTGAATTGCCATCAGTCCTATGGGGACTAAGAAAAACTCCCAACCAGTCGACTGACCGAACTCCCTTCTTCGTGGTGTATGGTGCTGAAGTTGTGCTTCCGAGTGACTTGTTGCACAACGCCCCCCCCCCCCGAGTGGAACTCTTCTCAGAAGCAGAAGCGGAATAGGCACGCCAAAATGCAGTTGATCTCCTGGAAGAAGAACAAGAGATGGCTCTGATTCGATCGACCATCTATCAACAAGACATGTGTTGATTCCATGCCCGTAAAGTCAGAGGTTGAGCATTCCAAGAAGGAGACCTTGTGCTCCGAGTGCACCGGAAACGACCTCACAAACTCGCTCCGCCCTAGGAAGGCCCCTTCATCATCACCAAGGTGCTCCACAATGGGGTGTGTCACCTCTACAATGTAGCCAAGAAAGAAGACGAGCCACACTCATGGAATGCGGAGCTGCTCCACCGTTTTTATACCTAAACACTCGGAACGACGAGTTGTAACAAGAATCCTTTAGTTTGCTTATCAAAGACAAGATTTTTGCAATATCTTAATGATTGTTACCCATCAAGAATATGTGTTCAAATCCCCAGTGGGTGGCTTAGCCGTGAACCCAATTCGCCTAAGTTTTAAAAACATTCCGACTGAAGAGCAATCCTCCCACTCGGGGGCTTAGCTGCGACCCCGTACTCGCCTAAGTTACAAAACTACTCTGAGTGGAGAGAAATCCTCCCACTCGGGGACTTAGATGCGACCCCATACTTGACTAACTTACAAAACTACTCCGAGTGGGAGGAATCCTCCCACTCAGGGACTTAGCTACGACACCGTACTCGCCTAAGCCACAAAACTACTCCCAGTGGAGAGCAGTCCTCCCACTCGGGGGCTTAGCTGCGACCCCGAACTCGCATAAGTTACAAAACTACTCCGAGTGGATAGAAATCCTCCCACTCGGAGGCTTAGCTGCGACCCCGTGCTCGCCTAAGTTACAAAACTACTCCGAGTGGAGAGCCATCCCCCCACTCGGAGGCTTAGCTGTGACCCCGTACTCTCCTAAGTTACAAAACTATTCTGGGTGGAGAGCAATCCTCCCACTCGGAGGCTTAGCTGCGACCCCGTACTCGCCTAAGTTACAAAACTATTCCAAGTGGAGAGCCATCCTCCCAGTCAGAGGCTTAGCCGCTACCCCGTACTCGCCTAAGTTACAAAATTATTCCTAGGGGAGAGCAATCCTCCCACTCGAAGGCTTAGCTGCAACCCCGTAGTTGCCTAAGTTACAAAACTATTCCGAGTGGAGAGTAATCCTCCCACTCGGAGGATTAGCTGCGACCCCGTACTCGCCTAAGTTACAAAACTACTCTGAGTGGAGAGCAATCCACCCACTCGGGGGCGTAGCTGCGACCCCGTACTCACCTAAGTTACAAAACTATTCCGAGTGAAGAGCAATACTCCCACTCGGGGGCTTAGCTGCGATCCTGTGTTCGCCTAAGTTAAAAAAATTACGTCGAGTGTAGTGCTCTCAGAGCTGCGCCACAAGTACAACATCCAGTTGCACTCGGCGCTGCGCCACAAGTACAACGTCCGGTGGCACTTGGAGCTACGCCAGAAGTACAACATCTGGTTGCACTCGTAGTTGCACCACAAGTACAACATTTGGTTGCACTCGGAGCTGCGCCACAAGTACAACGTTCGGTTGCACTCGGAGCTGCACCACAAGTACATTGTTCGGTTGCACTCGGAACTTCGCCATAAGTACAACATCAACGCCGAGTGAGGAATGACCCATTCGCTCGGAGTTTTAGCTATTATTCCCGATTCACTAGAAGTCAAAAAACTCAAAGGTGATGAACACAAAGCAACCATATTCTAAGAAAAACCAGGTTCGGATAAATCCAGCAAGGTTCAAAACTGCGAACAGAAGTACTCAGGCTTCAGGCCCGAAAGAGTTTAATGGTTACAAAATCACTCGGCATTCCGAGGCAAATAAAAGTGAGGCATCAAGTTTGTTCACTCAGCGGGAGGAGGGCTAGCTGGCTCGACGAACTTGTCCAGGTGATTCCATCGGTGGTGGGAGTAGCAGCTTCGATAAAGGTCTCCATAAAAGACTGAAATTGAAGCTTCTTGGTATTGGCAACCTTGATAGCCGCCAGCTTCTCTTCTCTAGCTTCTTTGTAATGAACGCGGACAAGAGACAGAGCCACGTCAGCATCGCACCGAGCAGAGGACTTCTTCCATGCCTACACTCGACCAGGGTTTTCATTGAGTCAAGTCATCAAAGACTCGAGGTCATTTTGGACACTTTTGGCCAAAGTTATGTGTCGATCCGTGACATCGCCGGCGAGGTGAGATTCCAGTCACATCACATTCATCGCTGCTTCGTCTTTGACGGGGGAGTTAATGGGGTATAGGCTCGTCTCAATCCGCCCAGTCTCCTCCTCAAAATTTTGACAGGATTCTGCACACATAGGGAAATAATTAGTCGATAGTCACATGATGAGTCGGTAGTTGCAAATCAGTCGGACAAGGGAAAGTACCTTCAAGCATAAGGAACATCTTCTTGGTGAGTCCTCCCAGATAGGCTTCCAGTTCGTTTCTCTTCTGAGTGAGATCTCCTACCTTGTCAGTTAGAGCCACCTTGTCCTTCTTCAACTGCAGACTTCTTTATTGGCTTCTTTAATAGCAGCATTCAGCTTGGTGTTTTCCTCTTCCAACTTGCCGACTGAAGCCAGCTTCTTGTCAGCAAGTTTAGTTTTCTCCCGCGCCGTCTTCTGCGCCGCTGCATGGTGTCTACTACACAACCTTCTTCTTGTAGATGTTGTTGGGCCTCCAAGTGCAGAGGTTTGTAGGACAGTAGCAAATTTCCCTCAAGTGGATGACCTAAGGTTTATCAATCCATGGGAGGTGTAGGATGAAGATGGTCTCTCTCAAACAACCCTGCAACCAAATAGCAAAGAGTCTCTTGTGTCGCCTACACACCCAATACAATGGTAAATTGAATAGGTGCACTAGTTCGGCGAAGAGATGGTGATACAAGTGCAATATGGATGGTAGATATAGGTTTTTGTAATCTGAAAATATAAAAACAGCAAGGTAACTAGTGATAAAAGTGAGCGAAAACGGTATTGCAATGCTTCGAAACAAGGCCTAGGGTTCATACTTTCACTAGTGCAAGTTCTCTCAACAACAATAACATAATTGGATCATATAACTATCCCTCAACATGCAACAAAGAGTCACTCCAAAGTCACTAATAGTGGAGAACAAAAGAAGAGATTATTGTAGGGTACGAAACCACCTCAAATTTATTCTTGCTGATCGATCTATTCAAGAGTCCGTAATAAAATAACACGAAGCTATTCTTTCCGTTCGATCTATCCTAGAGTTTGTATTAGAATAACACCTTAGGACACTGTCGGTGTACTAGAATAGGGGTACCCTAGTACCCCGAACTTGTGCACGGGCAGTTGCAGCACCCCGCGGCAAGGCTTGCCGGGAGAACGCCAAGATCCTCCGTGGTTCCCTTGGAGCCATTCAAGAACAAAGTATTTAAGCTCAGGAGACAAGGCCCCGGCAAGAGGAGCTTGCCGGGAAGGCCAACCAAGGCACTCCAAGGAACTTGCCGCGACGCGCCACGCGCTCCGGCAAGGCAACAAGGCCCCGGCAAGAGGAGCTTGCCGGGAAGACCAACCAAGGTACCTCGAGGCCCGGTGAGCGACAAGCTTCCGGACCCGACAAGATAACAGCAGCGGCAAGGCGCTTGCCGCGGCAGGCGGCCACTCTGTGCCCACGCTCCAGCGCATCCACCAACGTGTCACTCTGGGGGCCTCTCCAGGCACGCGTGGCGGGAGGCTGTGCAGCCAGTGGTGCGCAATGGCATGCGAAGCTGACAAGATCGCCATCGTGGCGAACGGTGGCGCCCCTAACGGTCCTTTTCTGCACTGTTTGGGCGACTCAAACGGGCATTTAATGCCCTTGTCCCCTGCCATCAGGGTTAGGTAGGGTGCACTGTACAAGTAACTGTACCAACCACCTCACTTTTTACATTTGTACCCTTCTCTGCGTTACCACCTGTCGGTGACCCCTTTAGCGTATAAAAGGAGGCCCATGCGCAACGTAGAGGAGGTCGGCGAGGTTCGACTGGTTCGGAACCCAGGAAAACACTACGCTCTCTCTCTGGAGCAAGAACACAAGATAATCAAACAAGCAGCAGTAGGAGTGTTATCTCTCCGGAGAGCTCCGAAGCTGGGTAAACTGCTCGTGTGCTTCGCCTCGATCTGCACTTCGTGTGATCTCCGCCCCCCGCCGAACCGAAAGGGGCTCGGTCCGCCGGCCCCATAGGTGTTTGTGGATCAGTTTCCCCGACATCTTTGGCACGCCAAGGAGGGGGCGTCGAGATTGTGTGAACCTGATCCGGCGTTCACACGAGCTAGATCTTCATTCCCTTCATCAACATGCCACCGAAGAAGAAGACTTCGGCGGCAGCCGCTCCGTCCACGTCACTTCCGCCACCGTTGGAGCAAACGGGTGGTGGAATAGACGCCGGCGGAAGAATGCACGTCGACGAGGAAGCTTATGATGCTGCCAGGTCCAAGGACAAGGCTGCACAAACCTCGGCGACTGTACATGTTCCGCGCCACTCCCAGGAGGCGCAAGACCAACAGCGTCATGACACTCGCAGTGCCATACGCATGATAGGCCAAGACCAAGCTGGTGGATCTCGTGGCGCTCAAGACCAGCATGCACGCCAGCGTGCTGGCACGAGCGGGGCACGGTCGCCTGGACGGGATACTGCTCCTTCTAACATAGTTAGAAGTCCGAGCACGTCCCACTCCTCGCGCCGTCCGCCACTGCCACCCACCACTCCAGCAGAAGCTTTGGCGCGACCTCAACTGCTCCTAGATTATCCTCCAACGTCGGACAAGATCGACGAATGGAGGGCCACCATTCAGAGTCTCATCGGCTACGCCAACGGCGACACTCCACGGCGGCCGAGCGCGTCGCCGCCGCGGCAGGGTTGCCGGGCGTGAGCCGGTGGCGACGAAACGGGTGGAGGTGCAACTACCATGCAATCACCACCCCGAAGGCCAAGATCGCCGACTCACCGGATCCACCTCGACAGCGACTCCACCGCATCGTCGGATCCACGAGCTCGTCGCGATCAGCGCCAAGTTCTTCATGATCGACAACAAGAAGACGCTCAAACTCGCATCGAGCGCCGAAGAGAAGCGCGACGTCAATCCGACAAGCGCGCTGGGCCCTCTGTTGACATGCATGCGCCAGGGGAACTAGGCGATCTGCCATACGCGGTAGGTTGCCCTGCGTTCACTCGTGAGCTGCGGCAAGTCCAGTGGCCCAGCACGAAGAACTTCAAGCCAGACGTACCGGAGAAGTACGACGGCAAGACGCATCCGTCGGAGTTCCTCAGCATCTACACCATTGCGGTGCAGGCTGCCGGGGGACGGGATGACAAGATCCTTGCCAACTACTTCCCGCTGGTACTCAAGCCCAACGTCAGATCCTGGCTCATGCACTTGCCGGACAACTCCATATCCTCTTGGGCTGATCTGTGCCATCAGTTTGTCGGCGCCTTCACAGGCGGACACAAGCCTCATGGCCAGGAGAGTGATCTTCATCTGCTCGCCCAGAAGGAAGGAGAGCCCCTGCGCAAGTACATTCAGAGATTCAGCAGTGTGCAGCACAACATCCCAGACGTCCACCCTGCCGCGGTGATCAGCGCGTTCCATCAGAACATGCGAAACCGCAGGATGTGGGAGGAAATGGCGATGTGCAAGATCAGGGACGTCAGTGAGTTATATGCACTGGCCGACAAGTGTGCACGTGCTGAGGATGGGAGGAGACTCCCTAGAGAGAATGTAGGAGCGGGAGGATCTGACAGTGAAGATGCTGCCCCGGCAAGGAAAAACCGGCGGCGGAACAACAGGAGGAGGAAAGGCAAAGAGGTGCTAGTTGTTGAGCAGTCCGGCAACGGTGGTGGCGCCAAGAAAGCCAAAGCTGGTGACTCCGGCAAGGAGGTTGCCGTGGAGGTGGCGGTCGCCGACAAGCAGGACGGCACCAACAAGCAGTATTGCAAGATCCACCGCACCAAGGGCCATGATCTCCAGAGCTGCAAGAAAGTCGAGCAGCTTGTTGAGCAACAGAAAGCTGAATACGAGCGGCGCGACAAGGAGAAGGCCCAGGAAGGTGCTGGGGGATCCTGCAAGAAACGTCCCGGCCGAGGAGGACACCACGGCAAGGCCAAGCAGCGACAAGGAGACAGACCTCCTCGCGGCCGCGACAAGGATGAAGATGACGACGGCGATGAAGACATGGATGATGAGGAGACTGATGAGCAGGAGTTCCAGAAAGCCACCAAGGTCCTGTGCGTTCATGGTGGTGCTTCTCTGCATACCTCGCACCGTCAGCTCAAGCAGTGGGTGCGGGAAGTTAATGCAGCAGAACCACCCGTCGAGTCACGCAAGCCTCTGAAATGGTCCAGCACGCCTATCATCTTTGATATTGAGGACCACCCTGATCGCATAACTGTGGTCGGGTGCTTGCCGATGTTGGTTTCACCAACAATCCGCAACCTCAAGGTCACTAAGATGCTAGTTCACGGCGGGGCCGGCTTGAACCTGATCTCCTCCGCGGTGCTCTAGAAACTCCAGATCCCTGACAGCGAGCTCGAAGAGACCAGTACATTTCAAGGAATCAACCCGGGAAGGAGCAAGCCGAAGGGAAAGATCACGTTGCCGGTAACATTTGGCAGCGAGCTGAACTTCAGGACTGAGAGGGTCACGTTTGATGTTGCTGACTTTCCATTACCTTACAATGGAATCCTTGGCCGTCCGGCACTCGCCAAGTTCATGGCAACCTCTCACTATGCGTACAGCGTACTGAAAATGCCAGGCCCGATAAGTGTCATCTCTGTCCCTGGCGATAAGAAGGATGCTCTTATCTGTGCCGACAAGATCTACCGGGAAGCAGCAGCCGCAACAGAACGCAAGACACTTGCCGCTGAAGCTCCCGGGGGGAAGAAGAAGACCAAGTCCGGCAAGAGCTCTGATGCCCACTCCGGCAAGCGCACCTCTTCGGAGTGCTGCGCTACCGTCGAGGACGCACCATCGAGCTCCACCGGCAAGTGTAAGAAGGCAATGGCAGCTCCACCTGAGACCAAGAAGGTGTCCGCCAAGGAGGACGGCACTGGTGGTACCTTCACCATCAGCGCCACTCTTGACCCCAAATAGGAAAGCGCGCTCGTTGCTTTCCTGCGGGCGAATGTCGACGTGTTTGCGTGGCAACCGTCTGATATCCCCGGTGTTCCCTGGAAAGTATTTGAGCACCACCTTGCCGTCTGTCCTCATGCGCGGCCCGTCAAGCAGAAAGTCAGGAAACAGGCAGTGGAGCGCCAAGAATTCATCGCAGAAGAAATCAAGAAGTTGGAAGCAGCAGGCCTTGTCAGAGGAGTTCTCCATCCCACGTGGTTGGCCAATCCTGTTGTCGTGCGCAAGGCTAACGGGAAATGGAGGCTTTGTATTGACTTCACTGATGTCAATAAAGCTTGTCCCAAAGACCCATTTCCCTTGCCGCGCATTGACCAGATTGTTGACTCCACAGCCGGATGTGATTTGCTTTCATTTCTTGATGCATACTCAGGATACCATCAGATCTTCATGGCAGAAGAGGATGAAGAGAAAACCGCATTTATCACCTCGTGTGGCACGTACTACTTCGTACGGATGCCTTTCGGTTTGAAGAATGCTGGTTCAACATTTGCAAGGGTAGTCCACCACGCTTTTGAGCCGCAGATACACAAAAATGTGGAAGCCTACATGGATGACATAGTGGTTAAGAGCAAGAACAGGGCGACCCTGATTCAATATTTAGACGAGACATTTGCAAATCTGCGCAAGATCAACCTCAAGCTTAACCCCGAGAAGTGCGTGTTTGGAGTCCCTTCCAGCAAGCTTCTCGGGTTCTTCGTGTCTCAGCGGGGAATTGAAGCCAATCCCGACAAGATCAAGGCCATTGAGCAGATCGAAGCACCAAAGCGCGTCAAGGATGTACGAAGGCTTGCCGGTTGCATGGCTGCTCTCAGCAGGTTTATATCTAGATCTGCTGAGCGCGCCCTGCCATTTTTCAAAATTTTGAAAAAGGCAGGTCCAATAAAATGGACTCCGGAGGCGGAGGCTGCGCTGCAAGACTTGAAGAGATACCTGTCCTCCACTCCAACACTTGTCGCACCTAAGCCGCAAGAGAAGTTGCTGCTGTATATAGTGGCAACCAATCAAGTGGTTAGTGCTGCGTTAGTGGCGGAGAGGGAGGCAGATGATGAGCCAGCAACCACGGCAGATGCATCCAGCGACAAGCAGGGGGCTTCGCCGACAAGCTCTGGTCCCGACAGAGATGGATCTGTGCATGAGCATGATAAGATGCAGAAGAGAATGGTGCAGCGTCCAGTTTACTTTGTCAGTTCCCTTCTACAGGGGGCTAGATCAAGGTACTCTGGTGTGCAGAAGTTGCTTTTCGGCCTCCTCATGGCCTCGAGAAAGCTGCGCCATTACTTCCAAGCACATGAGATCACAGTCGTCACTCGCTTTCCGCTGAAGAGGATACTGCGAAATCCAGAAGTGACAGGCAGGATTGTTGAGTGGGCGCTGGAACTGTCAAGCTTTGGCCTCAAGTTTGAGAGCACTTCAACTATCCAAAGCAGAGCATTGGCAGAGTTCATAGCAGAATGGACGCCAACACCAGATGAAGAAATTCCAGAGACGAGCATCCCCGTCAAAGAGGCAAGCAAAGAGTGGCTGATGTACTTTGATGGTGCCTTCTCGCTGCAAGGCGCCGGTGCGGGCGTGCTGCTTGTCGCGCCCACCGGAGAGCACCTCAAGTACGTAGTCCAGATGCACTTTCCCAAGGAGCAAGCAACCAACAATACTACAGAATATGAAGGATTGCTTGCTGGTCTCAGAATCGAAGTAGACCTTGGGATCAAGAAGCTCATTGTCAGGGGTGACTCACAGCTTGTCGTCCGCCAGGTGAACAAGAACTACCAGAGTCCATTGATGGAAGCATATGTTGATGAAGTGAGGAAGCTAGAAGAGCACTTTGACGGCCTGCAGATGGAGCATATCCCAAGAGCTCAGAATATCGTTGCTGATGGCCTGTCAAAGTGCGCCGCACTAAAGTTACCTGTGGAACCAGGGATCTTTGTGCTCAAGTTGACTCAACCATCCGTAACACCATCAACTGGACAAAGCAAGAAGAGGAAGTTGGTTTCTGGTGACTACTTTCCGGCAGAGCTCCCCAAAGCCGCCGCCAAGAAAGTCCCCAAGATCAACACCAAGGATGCTGAGGAGCAGTCTGCTCCGGCAAGCCTTATGGTTTGTTCCGTTGAAGCAGACGCTCCCGACAAGTTTTGCACGGCAAGCTTGCCGGGGAACATCAAGCTCCGGCAGGGCCGCAAGTCCTTGCCGTAGAAGCGGATGTTCCCGCAGCAGCAGATGTGCCTTTAGTCCTTGTTGTCGAGCCACAAGCTCTAGCATGGGCACAACAGATTGTCCATTTCCTTCAGACAGGAGAACTTCCCGAAGAGCAAGAAGAAGCGGAAAAAGTAGCCCGGCCGTCAAGTATGTACCAGTTTGTCGATAGCATACTGTACAGAAGAAGACTCAACGGTGTGAAATTGAAGTGTATTTGCCGGGAAGATGGACAAAAGATGTTGGCAGAGATACATGGAGGCATATGTGGCCACCACATTGGCGCAAGAGCACTTGCCGGCAAAGCTTTTCGGCAAGGTTTCTTTTGGCCGACAGCCCTCCAGGATGCAACTGCACAAGTAACCAAGTGTGAAGCGTGCCAGTTCCACTCCAAACAGATACACCAGCCAGCTCAAGCTCTCCAGACGATCCCTTTATCCTGGCCATTTTCGGTCTAGGGGCTCGATATCCTTGGCCCTTTCCTCCGAGCTGTCGGGGGCTTTGAGTACTTGTACGTCGCAATCGACGAGTTCACAAAGTGGCCGGAAGTGCAGCCAGTGAGGAAGGTGACAGCACAGTCAGTAGTCAAGTTCTTCAGGTCAATTGTTTGCCGTTTCGGGATCCCTAACAGGATAATCACTGACAACGGCACGCAATTCACGAGCCGCACCTTCATGCAGTACGTCCAAGACCTTGGCGCCAAGGTCTGCTTCGCTTCTATTGCTCATCCGAGAAGCAACGGTCAAGCAGAGAGGGCAAATGCTGAAGTGCTGCGCGGGCTCAAGACCAGAACTTTCGATAGGCTGCGCAAGTGCGGAAGAAACTGGATCGAGGAACTGCCGGTGGTTCTTTGGTCGATCAGAACGACGCCAAATCGAGCCACTGGCCAGACGCCTTTCGCTCTAGTCTATGGAGCAGAGGCAGTTCTCCCCACGGAACTCATATACGGATCGCCTCGAGTGCTCGCTTATGATGAGCTTGAGCAAGAACAGCTGCGACAAGACGACGCGCTGCTCCTTGAGGAAGATCGTCTTCAGGCTGCTGTACGAGGTGCTCGATACCAGCAAGCTTTGCGCTGCTACCATAGCCACAAAGTTAAGGCCAGAAGCTTCGAGGAAGGCGACCTTGTTCTTCGGCGCGTTCAGTCCGCCAAGAATTCCAACAAGTTGACGCCAAAGTGGGAAGGCCCTTATCGGGTGAAACGAGTCACTAGGCCCGGCGCTGTCCGCCTTGAGACCGAAGATGGCATTCCGGTGAGCAACTCCTGGAACATAGAACATCTTCGTAAGTTTTTCCCGTAGGGCGCGGTTGCCGGAACCCGTTCCGGCAACCACCTTTTGTACAAGTCTTGCCGCTGTTGCATGTAATCCTTTGTACAAAGCCGGGCACAGATCCCGTGCATAAGTAAAACCCCATGTGCTCCGCACAACTTGTCCATTTCATGCATTAGTTTCTGTCTTGCATGTGTTATCTGACACTTTGTGCAGCACCTACATCCGGTAAGCAATAACGAGCCGAAGGGCTCCATATCATTATTTTCTCTTCTGTCTTTTTTTCTCAACAAAGGAAAAGAAGGTTCCCTCGCGCACAAGTTTGCCGGGGGGGAAGGAGAAGATTGTGGTATGGACCAGGCGTCGTTCAAGCAAAGTTTTGCCTTGCCGGGAAGCAAACAACAGAAAAGCTAAGTTGCCAAAGTTTGAGTAATCAGTTTTTAAATTTTTGAGTTATCTTCCTCGAACGACCCTGCTTTGTATGGAAAACCTGTGCGCGGAGGAACCAACTCATGGCTAGTTGCGCCCTTACTTTGTTTCGAGTCCGCTCAACAACTTAAGTCTGCTGCATCTAGTCGCGACAAGGTTTCTTGTCGGAAGCAGCGGCGCCAGCAGGCTGCTGACGTTCCGCACTCAGCGCTCACGGCTCGGGTGCCTGCGCCGACAAGTTCCCTAGAAGCGTAGGGTAAAAACATACAAAGGAAGGAATCTAGTAGAGGAAATAACATAGCAATTGATAACAGAAATAAAGTTATATTACAAGATAACTTGTCGCAGCTCTAACAGACTGTTTTCATAACATGATTAGCAGCGACAAGGGAAAAGAAGAAATGGGCGGCCTAGTCTACGCGGTCGCCCTCAACCCTCTTGATCTCGCTCACCTTGTCCACAATGGGTGCGACAAGGGCCTTGAGTGCATCCCGATCGGCGTCTGGCGGCAAGGACTTGAGGACGTTGGTGAAGCTGAGGCCTGGATTGCGGAAGGCCACCTTCATCAGCACCTTCTGGAGAACCCCGGCGTAGATTTTGCGCGACTCGTCGGCCAGCTGCTTTGGGATCCTCTCCCGGAGCCACTGGAGTGCCGTCGCCACGCCCTTGAAGAACAGGCTGAGCTTGGCATTGGGTTGGAGATTCTCGTCGGAGGGATACCCGAAGTCCTCCATCCCCAGCTGCGCCAGCTCCTCGCCGATGACTGCGGCAATATTCACCAGACCCTCGGTCCAGTGCTCCACAGTATCTCTGAATGAGTTCTGGGTAACTGCGATGCTCTCCAGCAGCGCCGTGTCAGCCTTGACCTTCTCCGACAAGGTCTTCTCCCGCTCCTTGGCGGCCTCCAGCGTCTGCGTCAGCGTGGCCAGCTTCAACTCCAGGTCTGCATTGGAATCCTTGGCGGCGCTGAGCTCCTTGACCCTCTCAGCGAGAAGACCTTGCAGCTCACCGTGGGCGGCAGCATCCTTCTCACGCTCATGCTTGAGCGCGGCAAGCTCCTCGCCGCTCTTCCCAATGTTGGCCTCCAGCTGCGCCACCTTCTCCTCCAGCTCTTTCTTGGCAGCCTCTGCGATTGCGGCAGCGTCCTTTGCTTCATTGAGCGCCCCGCCAAGCGCTTGCTTGCGCTTGGCGAGCTCCTCCTCGTAGCTGTCGAGGTTGGCCTTCCGCTGCACCAATTCGCCTTCTCGCGCGGACTGCTTCTCGGCGGCCAGCCTTTGTTCCTCCTCAGCTTCGGCCTTCTCGAGAAGGAAGGCCGTGCGCTCCTCGGTGAGTCGCTCCCGCTCCTGTGCCAGGGACCGGAGAGCTTCTTGATTGTGGCCACGGAGCTCCTCCGCGCGCTTCTCCATATCAACTCCCGCCTTCGCGACAAGCGCTTCCCGGGAAGCCAGCTTGGCTTGCCGTGCGCGGTAGAGTGACAGCAGCTTCCGCAGCAGCTGCTCCTCCTCAGGCTCGCCACTACTGCCGTTGGGCGCGTCGACCAACGACAGTCCAGCGGAGGCGAGCACCTCCTCATCGAAAGTTTCCCCCTCGACCGGCGCCCTGGAGCTCGACGCCCAGGGTAGCTTGATGAAGATATCGTCGCCGGCCTTCAAGTAGGTGCCGGGCTGGGGCTCCTCAGAGCCCGGCTCCGTAGCAGTGGCAGAGGGATCGGCGGTCGGTGCAGCGCCTGGCGCTCCTGCGGCCTCAGGGTCGTCAGTGCAATTGCCCGACCCCTCGCCGGCTTCTGCGGCGGCAGCCTTGGCGGCCTCCTCGCCGGCGGTCTCATCAGCACCGGCCCCTTCCTCGCCGGCGCCCTCTGTCTCCATTGGCTCAGCAGCAGATGGGTCTGAAGAACGAAGAAGGGAGAAAAATCAATCAAAAATCCAAGAGAAGAAAATCAGAAGAAGAAGAACCCAAGGGAAAGTTTTTGGACAAGTGAATTACCTGTGCCAAGATCTGCAGTTGCGGTCTCGGCCGCTGCAGGATCGACGGTGCTGTCCCTTGCTGGAGAACTGCCCCTTGCCGGAGAGTTCTCCCTTGCCGGAGAGCGCTCCCTTGCCAGGGACTCCTCCCTTGGCGGCGTAGTCGAAGCAGATGGCACTTCGGAACCAGCTTCCGGGCGCTCCTGATGTGGCTGCTCTGCTCCTACACAAATCAACAAGAAAGATATCAACAAAGGAAAAAGCACTCATGCGCGCCTGACAGCAGAAAGCTAACTATGAACTTACGCTGGGGGCTGCTTTGAGGAGTGGTTGCCGGGTCCGTCAAGGTGGTCTCGGACCCACCCCTGCTGACATGGTGGGGTCATCTTCGATGACAATCACCGCGGCCTTGGCCCTCTTCGCCGCTCTCTAGGCCAGCGTCCTGAAAAGAAAGGAGTCCAGATTGAAGCAAGTCAGATACAAGATAAAAACAGCAAAATTGAAGAACTACAAGAGCACCAAAGAAACTTACTCTTCTTCCTCCTCGTCGGAGCTGAGCGCGGAAAGATCGAAGTCCGGCTCCCCTCCGGTGCGGCGAGGCGGAGGAGTAGGATCCCTTGCCCGCTTGGCAGGGGCGGTGGCGGTGGCCCGGGAAGATCCCGCTCCAGTTGCCGCTGCTGCGTGAGGCGCTCCCGCAGCAACATTGCTTGCTGCTGTAGAGCGTGTCGCACGGCTCGGCGGCTGTTGACCCGGCTGCCGCCCCGCTACGTCTGCGGCCCTGCGAAGATGCCTTCTTGGCGGGGCCGGGGGCTCCACCTGCGGCAAGCTTTCTGAAGGCTCGGGCTCTTCCTCGCCGGCCTCGCTCGGCTCAGCTTCAGAACCGGTAGGCTCTTCCTCGCCAATGAACTCCACGCGCTCGGCGAGGTTTGCCGCCTCTGCCGCCTCCGCCTCCTCCACAGTGAACCCAAACGCGCCCGTGGCAGCTGCGGCCGCAACCTCTTCCGCCCTAGTGGCGATGCGCTGCAGCTCCTCGTCGGTGGTGTCACAGGTGAGGCTCTTCTGCTCGTCAGCATGGACCGGCACTTCTTCCAAGTTGTCGAAGAACGCTTGCACGACGTCATCCGCAGGCTCTTACCAAGTTGGAACGATTCCGTGTGAATCGCACAATGGCATCATGGCGCGGATCCGGTCAAGCGAAGAATTATTGCACAATGGAACGACGCCCCTCGACAGTGTGAATGGGTGCTGGGGATCGCGTTTGAACAACTCCAGGAGCATTGCATCCAGCTCCATGACGGTGAATTTGTAGTTGAGGCCCGGCCGCAGCCTCATGATGTCCGCCGAGTTCTTGAATTCCCAGGCGGGCCTCCCCCTCTCCTGCAGGGGGGCGATGCGGCGGCGGAGGAAATCTGCGCCTACAGCGCCTACAGTGAGCCCGGCAAGCCTGAGGCGAAGGATCCTAGTAATGGCGATCTTCAGCCTCTCGTCTTCCGGGGCCACGTTGCTCCAGTCATTGCCGCGCACTATTGGAGCTTGGCGCACGACGGTGAAGGGCTGCGGATTCTCCTCGACGATCCAGCACCACTCCGCTCTCCACTCCTCCCACTTGCTGCGGAGTTCACCCTCCAAGTACGCCTCCTTCTTGCCGACTCTCGAGATCCAGGCGATCCCTCTGGCAAGCGGCTCTCCTCTCTCTACCCGAGGCATAAAGAAGTGGCGGAAAAGGGCAACATTGGGGTGGACTCCGACAAAGTTTTCGCACAAATGTGCGAAAACTGCCATGGTTAGAACGGCGTTGGGGGTGAAATCAAGGACGCGGAGGCCGTAGGTGTTCATGATATCGCAGAAGAACTCCGAGAAGGGCGGGCAGAGCCCGCAATAGAAGAACATCGCGAAGAATGGGTACCCGTTTGGAGCCAGTCCCGAAGCAGCGGCCGGGAGTACCCTCGTGCGCGGATGCGCCCGCGTCTCCGTCGCCCAAAAGAGGTAGAAGTACTCTCTCAGCTCCTTCGCGCCGAGTTGGGGGGAGAAGATCGCCCGCTCCTTCCGCAGCACCGCGAGCTGCTGCGCCTCGGCCGACTTCACGCCCTTTCCCTTGTCGGCTTTCGGAGCCATGGCGGAGGTGGTGGGGGAGGTCGACGGCGTTGGTGATGCTGGTGGCAATGGAGGGAGGAGCGCTGCTCTCTCGGCTTCGAGAAGAAGGGGGAGGAGCGGCGGAGGTTCGTGAAGATGGAGTAGTAGCAACCAGCAAGGGGGAATGAACTGCCCCTGTTTCCTCTGCTTATAAAGAGGGACGGGGCGGACGTTTCGCCCTTCCGAATAAAGAACCACCCACGATCTCTCCCACGACGCCGCATTCAACGCGTGCCGTTAGGGGAGAGCGCGGTGGATACGGAGCGAGATTCGGCGTGGCCCAGTCCGTGTGTGCCCGTGCCCTATCTTGGGCCTGGCCCAACAGCGCTCGGCACCGTGTCTAGCCCAGGCCCGGGGGCTCCTGTCGGTGTACTAGAATAGGGGTACCCTAGTACCCCGAACTTGTGCACGGGCAGTTGCAGCACCCCGCGGCAAGGCTTGCCGGGAGAACGCCAAGATCCTCCGTGGTTCCCTTGGAGCCATTCAAGAACAAAGTATTTAAGCTCAGGAGACAAGGCCCCGGCAAGAGGAGCTTGCCGGGAAGGCCAACCAAGGCACTCCAAGG
Source organism: Triticum aestivum (assembly GCF_018294505.1). Classification (NCBI taxonomy): domain Eukaryota; kingdom Viridiplantae; phylum Streptophyta; class Magnoliopsida; order Poales; family Poaceae; genus Triticum; species Triticum aestivum. The sequence goes on along the minus strand of NC_057812.1, from coordinate 395,887,064 downwards.
AACTTGCCGCGACGCGGCACACGCTCCGGCAAGGCAACAAGGCCCCGGCAAGAGGAGCTTGCCGGGAAGACCAACCAAGGTACCTCGAGGCCCGGTGAGCGACAAGCTTCCAGACCCGACAAGATAACAGCAGCGGCAAGGCGCTTGCCGCGGCAGGCGGCCACTCTGTGCCCACGCTCCAGCGCATCCACCAATGTGTCGCTCTGGGGGCCTCTCCAGGCACGCGTGGCGGGAGGCTGTGCAGCCAGCGGTGCGCAATGTCATGCGAAGCTGACAAGATCGCCATCGTGGCGAACGGTAGCGCCCCTAATGGTCCTTTTTTGCACTGTTTGGGCGACTCAGACGGGCATTTAATGCCCTTGTCCCCTACCGTCAGGGTTAGGTAGGGTGCACTGTACAAGTAACTGTACCAACCACCTCACTTTTTACATTTGTACCCTTCTCTGCGTTGCCACCTGTCGGTGACCCCTTTAGCGTATAAAAGGAGGCCTATGCGCAACGTAGAGGAGGTCGGCGAGGTTCGACTGGTTCGGAACCCAGGAAAACACTACGCTCTCTCTCTGGAGCAAGAACACAAGATAATCAAACAAGCAGCAGTAGGAGTGTTATCTCTCCGGAGAGCTCCAAAGCTGGGTAAACTGCTCGTGTGCTTCGCCTCGATTTGCACTTCGTGTGATCTCCGCCCCCGCCGAACCGAAAGGGGCTCGGTCCGCCGGCCCCATAGGTGTTCGTGGATCAGTTTCCCCGACAGACACAAATCAACCAAAACCCTAATGTCACCTAGATACTCCAATGTCACCTCAAGTATCCGTGGGTATGATTATAAGATATGCATCACACAATCTCAGATTCATCTATTCAACCAACACAAAGAACTTCAAAGAGTGCCCCAAAGTTTCTACCGGAGAGTCAAGACGAAAACGTGTGCCAACCCCTATGCATAAGTTCATGAGGTCACGGAACTCGCAAGGTGATCACCAAAACATACATCAAGTGGATCACGCGAATATCCCATTGTCACCATAAATAAGCACCTGCAAGAGATACATCAAGTGTTCTCAAATCCTTAAAGACTCAATCCGATAAGATAAGCTCAAAGGGAAAACTCAATTCATCACAAGGAGATAGAGTGGGAGAAACATCATAAGATCCAACTCAAGATCGTGCCAAATCAAGAACACGAGAGAGAGAGAGAGAGAGAGATCAAACACATAGCTACTGGTACATACCCTCAACCCCGAGGGTGAACTACTCCCTCCTTGTCATGGAGAGTGCCAGGATGATGAAGATGGCCATCAGTGATGATTCCCCCCTCCGACAGGGTGCCGGAACAGGGTCCCGATTGGTTTTTGGTGGCTATAGAGGCTTGCGGCAGCAGAACTCCCGATCTAGGTTATTTTCTGGACGGTTCTGTATTGATAGGAATTTTTGGCGTTGGGAACAAGTCAGGGGGTCCCCGAGTCGTCCACGAGATAGGGCGGCGCGCCTAGAGGGGGGGGGGGGTAGGGCGCGCCCCCACCCTCATGGACAGCCCGGGACTCTTCTGGCCCAACTCTTTTACTCCAGGGGCTTCTTTTGGTCCATAAAAAATCATTAAAAATTGGCACGTCAATTGGCTCCGTTTGGTATTCCTTTTCTGTAAAACTCAAAAACAAGGAAAAAACAGAAACTGGCCCTGGGCTCTAGGTTAATAGGTTAGTCCCGAAAATCATATAATACCATATATATGCATATAAAACACCCGAGATGGATAATATAATAGCACAGAACAATAAAAATATGATAGATACGTTGGAGACGTATCAATCATCCCCAAGCATTCCTCGAGTAGGTAAATGATAAAAACATAATTTTTGATGTCGAATGCTACCTAGCATAATTATCAATGTAATTTTCTTTATTGTGGCATGAATGTTCAGATCCGCAAGATTCAAGACAAAAGTTTAATATTGACATAAAAATGATAATACTTCCAGCACACTAACCAAGCAATTATGTCTTCTCAAAATAACATATCCAAAGAAAGCTCATCCCTACAAAATCATATAGTTTGGCCATGCTTCATTTTCGTCACACATAATGCTCCCATCATGCACAACCCCGATGACAAGCCAAGCAATTGTTTCATACTTTAGTATTCTCAAACTTTTCCAACTTTCACGCAATACATGAGCGCGAGCCATGGACATAGCACTATAGGTGGAATAGAATATGATGGTGGAGGTTGTGTGGAGAAGACAAAAAAAGGAGTAAGTCTCACATCGACACGACTAATCAACGGGCTTTGTCAATGCGAGGAGTAGGGATTGCAATGCTACAGATGCACTAGAGCTATAAATGTATGGAAGCTCAACAAAAGAAACTAAGTGGGTGTACATCGAACTTGCTTTCTCACGAAGACCTAGGGCATTTTGAGGAAGCCCATTGTTGGAATATACAAGCCAAGTTCTATAATGAAAATTCCCACTAGTATATGAAAGTGACAAAATAAGAGACTCTCTATCATGAAGATCATGGTGCTACTTTGAAGCACAAGTGTGGTAAAAGGATAGTAGCATTGCCCCTTCTCTCTTTTTCTCATTTTTTGGGCCTTTCTCGTTTTTTCCTCACACGGGACAATGCTCTAATAATGATGATCATCACTCTTCTATTTATTTACAACTCAAAAATTACACTCGATACTAGAACAAAATATGACTCTATATGAATGCTTCCAGCGGTGTACCGGGATGTGCAATGATTCAAGAGTGACATGTATAAAAATTATGAGCGGTGGCTTTGCCACAAATATGATGTCAACTACATGATCATGCAAGGCAATATGACAATGATGACGTGTGTCATAATAAACGGAATGGTGGAAAGTTGCATGGAAATATATCTCGGAATGGCTATGGAAATGCCATAATAGGTAGGTATGGTGGCTGTTTTGAAGAAGATATAAGGAGGCTTATGTGTGATAGAGTGTATCATATCATGGGGTTTGGATGCACCAGCGAAGTTTGCACCAACACTCGAGGTGAGAAAGGGCAATGCACGGTACCCAAGAGGCTAGCAATGATGGAAGGGTGAGAGTGCGTAAAATCCATGGACTCAACATTAGTCATAAAGAACTCACATACTTATTGCAAAAATCTACAAGTCATCAAACTGAAAGCACTATGTGCATGCTCCTAGGGGGATAGATTGGTAGGAAAAGACCATCGCTCGTCTCCGACCGCCACTTATAAGGAAGACAATCAAAGAAATGCATCATGCTTCAAATTTGTCACAGAACGGTTAGCATAACTGCATGCTACGGGACTTGCAAACCTCAACAGAAGTATTTCTCAATTTCACAATTATCAACTAGCACGAGTCTAATATCACCATCTTCATATCTCAAAACAATCATCGAGTATCAAACTTCTCATAGTATTCAATGCACTCTATATGAAAGTTTTTATTATACCCATCTTGAATGCCCATCATATTAGGACTAATTTCATAACCAAAGCAAATTACCGTGCTGTTCTAAAAGACTATCAAAATAATATAAGTGAAGCATGAGATGTCAATAATTTCTGTAAAATAAAACTACCGACGTGCTCTAAAAGATATAAGTGAAGCACTAGAGCAAATGACAAACTATTTCAAAAGATATAAGTGAAGATCAATGAGTAGTCGAATAATTATGCAACTATGTGAAGACTCTATAAAATTTAATAATTTAAGATCTTGGGATATTATTCAAACAGAAAGCAAAACAAAATATAATAAAATGATGCTCCAAGCAAAACACATATAATGTGGTGAATAAAAATATAGCCTCAAGTAAAGTTACCGATAGATGAAGACTAATGATCGGATGCCATCCGGGGCATCCCCAAGCTTAGGATCTTGGTTGTCCTTTAATATTACCTTGGGGTGCCTTGGGAATCCCCAATCTTAGGCTCTTGCTACTCCTTATTCCATAGTCCATCGAATCTTTACCCAAAACTTGAAAACTTCACAACACAAAACTTAACAGAAAACTCGTAAGCTTCGTTAGTATAAGAAAATAAATCACCACTTAGGTACTGTTGTGAAGTCATTATAAATTCATATTGGTGTAATGTCTACTGTATTCCAACTTCTCTATGGTTCATACCCTCCGATACTACTCATAGATTCATCAAAATAAGCAAACAACACAATGAAAACAGAATCTGTCAAAAACAGAACAGTCTGTAGTAATCTGTAACTCCCGAATACTTATGTAACTCCAAAAATCCTGATAAATTAGGAAGTCCTAGATAATTTTTTTATTGATCTACCACAGTTGGAATTGGTATTTTCTCGCTCTCTAGTAAAAAATGATAATTATTTTCGTGAGCGCAAAAGTTTCTGTTTTTCAGCAGGATCAAATCAACTATTACCATAAACTATCCCAAAGGTCTCACTTGGCACAAAGACTAATTAAAACATAAAAAACACAATCATAACAGAATCTAGATGAATTATGTATTACTAAACAGGAACAAAAAGCAAGGAACAAAAATAAAATTGGGTTGCCTCCCAACAAGCGCTATCGTTTAACGGCCCTCGCTAGGCATGATGATTTCAATGATGCTCACATAAAAGATAAGAATTGAAACATAAAAGAGCATCATGAACGATATGAATAGCACATTTAAGTCTCACCCACTTCCTATGCATAGAGATTTTGTGAGCAAACAACTTGTGGGAACAAGAATCAACTTGCATAGGAAGGTAAAACAAGGATAACTTCAAGATTTTAAACACATAGAGAGGAAACTTGATATTATTGCAATTTCTACAAGCATATATTCCTCCCTCATAATAATTTTCAGTAGCATCATGAATGAATTGAACAATATAACCATCACATAAAGCATTCTTTTCATTATCTACAAGCATAGAAATTTTACTACTCTCCACATAAGCAAAATTCTTGTCATTAATAGTAGTGGGAGAAAATTCAACAAAATAACTATCATGTGAGGCATAATCCAATTGAAAACTAAAATCATGATGACAAGTTTCATGGTTATAATTATTCTTGATAGCATACATGTCATCACAATAAGCATCATAGATAGCAACTTTATTCTCATAATCAATTGGAACCTCTTCTGAGATAGTGGATTCATCAATAAATAAAATCCCGACCTCTCCAAATCCACTTTCATAATTATCACAATAAGATTAAACACCCTCCATAATAGTGGGATCATTACTTCCTAAAGTTGACACTCTTCCAAACCCACTTTCATCAATATAATCATCATAAATAGGAGACATACTATCATCATAATAAATTTGCTCATCAAAACTTGGGGGAAAAATATCATCTTTGTCAAACATAGCATCCCCAAGCTTGTGGCTTTGCATATCATTAGCAGCATGGATATTCAAGGCATTCATACCAACAACATTGCAATCATGCTCATGATTCAAATATTTAGTGCCAAACATTTTAATGCATTCTTCTTCTAACACTTTGGCACAATTATCGGAATCCTTATTTTCACGAAAGACATTAAAAATATGAAGCATATGAGGCACCCTCAATTCCATTTTTTTGTAGTTTTCTTTTATAGATTAAACTAGTGATAAAACAAGAAACTAAAAGATTCAATTGCAAGATCTAAAGATATACCTTCAAGCGCTAACCTCCTAGGAAACGGTGCCAGAAAAGATCTTGATGTCTACTACACAACCTTCTTCTTGTTGACGTTGTTGGGCCTTCAAGTGCAGAGGTTTGTAGGACAGTACCAAATTTCCCTCAAGTGGATGACCTAAGGTTTATCAATCCGTGGGAGGCATAAGATGAAGATGGTCTCTCTCAAACAACCCTGCAACCAAATAGCAAAGAGTTTGTTGTGTCCCCAACACACCGAATATAAGTACAATATGGATGGTAGATATAGGTTCTTGTAATATGAAAATATAAAAACAGCAAGGTGACTAATGATAAAAGTGAGCGAAAACGGTATTACAATGCTTCGAAATAAGGCCTAGGGTTCATACTTTCACTAGTGCAAGTTCTCTCAACAATAATAACATAATTGGATCATATAACTATCCCTCAACATGCAACAAAGAGTAATTCCAAAGTCACTAATAGCAGAGAACAAACGAAGAGATTATTGTAGGGTACGAAACCACCTCAAAGTTATTCTTTCTGATCGATGTATTGAAGAGTCCGTAATAAAATAACACGAAGCTATTCTTTCAGTTCAATCTATCCTAGAGTTCATACTAGAATAACACCTAAAGACACAAATCAACCAAATCCCTGTGGCACCCCAGCTCAGAGCAACCGGTTTACCATGCATTGGCAGCCCACAGACCATGTCTTCTGGCAACACAAAACATCTTGGTACAGAAAACAACTGCTTTATTGATGCTAGTGGATCAAAGTTTACATTACAACAGGTAGCAAGGCCAAGCGGCACGCACGGTGCATCTGAACAATATGTACATTATTTAGTGAACATAAAGGCCTCGATCATAACAACTACGCGACAGCGGAACAACGTTGTAGCGGAAGCTCCATTGTACAGGGACACCGATGTGGACACGATCTAGACTCGGACAGCACTCCTCTCCAACAAGGCTTTTCCTGAAATCTGGCATGACACGCGAGGTCAGTACATTGAATGTACATGCAAGATCACAATAGACATAAACATAATGACAAACAATATCATGATATTTAACCAATTATTAATAATGCAACAATATATGTTTTCAACATGCTGTGATCATAACCTTGTGAGGAAAAGTTCCTCTTACCAACGGTGATCACTTATTGGATCACCACCTTACCAACCTCCAAATCATAACCATGAACATCTCGTGATCCTTCCTGCGATCACAACCTCGACCCATACTAGGTCTAAACAATGATCCTTCCGGCGATCACAACCACGACCCATACTAGGTCTAAAACAATGATCCTTCCGGCGATCACAACCACGACCCGTACTAGGTCTAAAACAATGATCCTTTCGGCGGTCACAACCACGACCAACACTTGGTCCTGTCCAACCCGATGGCCTTCCCGCCATCCTCAACAGTGCAGAGTTCCCACTTAGTGTGCAAATTTTATTATATGTTGACCCATGGTGTGACCTACTTTCGAGCATGTCCGTAACCGTGGACTCGGCTATCGATAGATTAATACACTCTGCAGAGGTAGCGCACTGTACCCACACCATGGAACCCATGGCCTCGTACTCCCATTCGGGTGGACCAACGGAATTCCGACGAAACCCCTCCATTGCCATGACACTCTCTCGGCCACTCCGATCCACTCCCCAACTGGGCCAGTCCTGGGTTGCCCCGTGTCTACTAAAGACACAACGACCACCATCGTCGCCAAACGTCCCTCACGGGGACCGTCTCTCACGGGGACCGGTACCAAAAATCTCAACAATGGGCTCACAAGGTTATGTCTGCTTACCAGGCCAGGGTACCACACACCCATAACCTTCCCTAGTTGGAGGCACCGACCAGAGGCATGATAACGGACCGAATAAAGGCCATCCCATACAGGCAAATGTGGTTGCACTGGGAAAAACTCGATTCAGTGGCAACGATATATTCAAGTTGGATTATTATCAGGTTCAACTTAAATTGAAAATAACCGGTGTCATAGTATGCCATGAAGTGCAACAATAACATATGCATTGCTACCTCTTGATCACTGCATTGGTTTTCCCTTAAAGAGGAAAGGGTGATGCAGAAGAGTAGCATAAGTATTTCCATCAGTTTTTGAGAACCAAGGTATCAATCCAGTAGGAGGCCACGCACGGGTCCCTTGCACCTGCACAAACAAGTAAATCCTCGCAACCAACGCGATAAGGGGTTGTCAATCCCTACACGGTCACTTACGAGAGTGAGATCTGATAGATATGATAAGATAATATTTTTGGTATTTTTTATGATAAAGATGCAAAGTAAAATAAAAGGCAATAAAAATAACTAAGAGTTGGAAGATTAATATGATGGAATATAGACCCGGGGGCCATAGATTTCACTAGTGGCTTCTCTCAAGAGCATAAGTATTCACAGTGGGTAAACAAATTACTGTTGAACAATTGACAGAATTGAGCATAGTTATGAGAATATCTAGGTATGATCATGTATATAGGCATCACATCCGAGACAAGTAGACCGACTCCTGCCTGCATCTACTACTATTACTCCACACATCGACCGCTATCCAGCATGCATCTAGAGTATTAAGTTCATAAGAACAGAGTAACGCTTTAAGCAAGATGACATGATGTAGAGGGATAAACTCATGCAATATGATATAAACCCCATCTTGTTATCCTCGATGGGAACAATACAATACGTGCCTTGCTGCCCCTACTATCACTGGGAAAGGACACCGCAAGATTGAACCCAAAGCTAAGCACTTCTCCCATTGCAAGAAAGATCAATCTAGTAGGCCAAACCAAACTGATAATTCGAAGAGATTTGCAAAGATAACCAATCATACATAAAAGAAATTCAGCGAAGATTCAAATTTTGTTCATAGATAAACTTGATCATAAACCCACAATTCATCGGTCTCAACAAACACACCGCAAACGAAGATTACATCGAATAGATTTCCACAAGAGAGGGGGAAAACTTTGTATTGAGATCCAAAAGAGAGAAGAAGCCATCTAGCTAGTAAGTATGGACCCGAAGGTCTGAGGTAAACTACTCACACTTCATTGGAGGGGCTATGGTGTTGATGTAGAAGCCCTCTGTGATCGATGCCCCCTCTGGTGGAGCTCTGGAAAAGGCCCCAAGATGGTATCTCATGGATACAGAAAGTTATGGCGGTGGAATTAGGGTTTTGGCTCTGTATCTGGTAGTTTGAGGGTAAGTAGGTATATATAGGAGGAAGGAGTACGTCGATGGAGCAACAAGGGGCCCACGAGTGTGGAGGGCACCCCTAGGGTGGGTAGGCGCGCCCCCTACCTCGTGGCCTCCTGGTTGATGTCTTGACGTAGGCTCCAAGTCCTCTGGATCACGTTCGTTCCGAAAATCATGTTCCCGAAGGTTTCATTCCGTTTGGACTCTGTTTGATATTCTTTTTCTACGAAACTCTGAAATAGGCAAAAAACAACAATTCTGGGTTGGGCCTCCGATTAACAGGTTAGTCCCAAAAATAATATAAAAGTGTATAATAAAGCCTAATAATGTCCAAAACAGAATATAATATGGCATGGAACAATAAAAAATTATAGATACGTTGGAGACGTATCAAGCATCCCCAAGCTTAATTCCTTCTCGTCCTCGAGTAGGTAAATGATAAAAACAGAATTTTTGATGCGGAATGCTACTTGGCATAATTTCTATGTAATTCTTCTTAATTGTGGTATGAATATTCAGATTTGAAAGATTCAAGATAAAAGTTCAATATTGACATAAAAATAATAATACTTCAAGCATACTAACTAAGCAATTATGTCCTCTCAAAATAACATGGCCAAAGAAAGTTCATCCCTACAAAATCATATAGTTTAGTCATGCTCCTTTTTCGTCACACAAGAATGCTCTCATCATGCACAACCCGATGACAAGCTAAGCAATTGTTTCATACTTCAGTAATCTCAAACTTTTTCAACCTTCATTCAATACATGAGCGCGAGCCATGGATATAGCACAATGGGTGGAATAGAATATAATGATGGGGTTTATGTGGAGAAGACAAAAAAGGGAGAAAGTCTCACATCAACGAGGCTAATCAATGAGCTATGGAGATGCCCATCAATTGATGTTAATGCAAGGAGTAGGGATTGCCATGCAACGGATGCACTAGAGCTATAAATATATGAAAGCTCAACAAAAGAAACTAAGTGGGTGTGCATCCAACTTGCTTGCTCACGGAGACCTAGGGCATTTGAGGAAGTCCATTGTTGGAATATACAATCCAAGTTCTATAATGAAAAGTTCCCACTAGTATATGAAAGTGACAAAACAAAAGACTCTCTATCATGAAGATTATGGTGCTACTTTGAAGCACAAGTGTGGTAAAAATGATAGTAACATTGTCCCTTCTCTATTTTTCTTCTCATTTTTTTGGGCCTTCTCTTTTTTATGGCCTTTCTCCTTTTTTCCTCACTTGGAAAAATGCTCTAGAAAATGATGATCATCACACTTCTATTTATTTACAACTCAATGATTACAACTCGATACTAGAACAAAGTATGACTCTATATGAATGCCTCCGGCGGTGTACCGGGATATGCAATGAACCAAGAATGACATGTATGAAAGGATTATGAATGGTGGCTTTGCCACAAATACTATGTAAACTACATGATCATGCAAAGCAATATGACAATGATGAACGTGTCATGATAAACGGAACGGTAGAAAGTTGCATGGTAATATATCTCGGAATGGCTATGGGAATGCCATAATAGGTAGGTATGGTGGCTGTTTTGAGGAAGATATAAGGAGGTTTATGTGTGAAAGAGCATATCATATCATGGGGTTTGGATGCACCAGTGAAGTTTGCACCAACTCTCAATGTGAGAAAGGGCAATGCACGGTTCGAAGAGGCTAGCAATGATGGAAAGGTGAGAGCGCGTATAATCCATGGACTCAACATTAGTCATAAAGAACTCACATACTTATTGCAAAAATATACAAGTCATTGAAAACCAAGCACTATGCGCATGCTCCTAGGGGGATATATTGGTAGGAAAAGACCATCGCTTGTCCCCGACCGCCACTCATAAGGAGGACAATCAAATAACACCTCATGTTTCAAATTTGTTACATAACGTTTACCATATGTGCATGCTACAGGACTTACAAACTTCAACACAAGTATTTTTCAAATTCACAACTACTCAACTAGCACAACTTTGATATCACTACCTCCATGTTTAAAAACAATCATCAAGCATCAAACTTCTCTTAGTATTCAACACACTTATAAGAAAGTTTTTACTAGTCTTCAATACCTAGCATATTAGGATTATTTAAGTAAATTACCATGCTATTTAAGACTCTCAAAATAAGCTAAGTGAAGCATGAGAAAATAATAGTTTCTATAAAACAAAACCACCACCGTGCTCTAAAAGATATAAGTGAAGTACTAGAGCAAAAACTATATATCTCAAAAGATATAAGTGAAGCACATAGAGTATTCTAATAATTTCCGAAACATGTGTGTATCTCTCAAAAGGTGTGTACAGGAAGGATGATTGTGGTAAACTCAAAAGCAAAGACTCAAATCATACAAGACGCTCCAATCAAAACACATATCATGTGGTGAATAAAAATATAGCTCCAAGTAAAGTTGCCGATGGAATTAGACGAAGGAGGGGATGCCTTCCGGGGCATCCCCAAGCTTTGGCTTTTAGGTGTCCTTTGATTATATTGGGGTGCCATGGGCATCCCCAAGCTTAGGCTCTTGCCACTCCTTGTTCCATAATCCATCAAATCTTTCACCCAAAACTTGAGAACTTCACAACACAAAACTTAAAGTAGAAAATCTCGTGAGCTTCGTTAGCGAAAGAAAACAAAACACCACTCCAAGGTACTATAATGAACTCATTATTTATTTATATTGGTGTTAAACCTACTGTATTCCAACTTCTCTATGGTTTATAAACTATTTTACTTGCCATAGATTCATTAAAATAAGAAAACAACACATGAAAAACAGAATCTGTCAAAAACAGAACAGTCTGTAGTAATCTGTAGCTAACGCAAGATCTCGAACCCCAAAAATTATAAAATAAATTGCTGTACGTGCGGAATTTATCTATTAATCATCTCCAAAAAGAATTAACTAAATATAACTTTCCAAATAAAAATGGCAGAATTCTCGTGAGCGCTAAAGTTTCTGTTTTTTACAGCAAGATTAAAAGGACTTTCCCCAAGTCTTCCCAACGGTTCTACTTGGCACGAACACTAATTAAACACAAAAAACACAACCAAAACAGAGGCTAGATAAATTATTTATTACTAAATAGGAGCAAAAATCAAGTAATAAAAATAAAATTGGGTTGCCTCCCAACAAGCGCTATCGTTTAACGCCCCTAGCTAGGCATAAAAAGCAAGGATAGTTCTAGGTATTGCCATCTTTGGTAGGCAATCCATAAGTGGATCTCATGATAGATTCATATGGTAATTTTATTTTATTTCTAGGAAAGTGTTCCATGCCTGTCCTTAACGGCAATTGGAATCTAATATTTCTTTCCTTCATATCAATAATTGCACTGATCGTTCTAAGGAAAGGTCTACCAAGAATAATAGGACATGAAGGATTGCAATCTATGTCAAGAACAATAAAATCTATGGGCACATAATTCCTATTTGCAAAAATAAGAACATCATTAATTCTTCCCATAGGTTTCTTAATAGTGGAATCCACAAGGTGCAAGTTTAAACAGCAATCATCAAAATCATGGAAACCTAGCAAATCACACAAAGTCTTTGGAATCATGGAAACACTAGCACCCAAATCACACAAAGCATAGCATTCATGATCTTTAATTTTAATTTTAATAGTAGGTTCCCACTAATCATAAAGTTTTCTAGGGATAGAAACTTCCAACTCCTCTGGATCACGTTCGTTCCGAGGGTGGAGGGCTCGCCCCCGTACCTCGTGGCCTCCTGGTTGATGTCTTGACGTAGGGTCCAAGTCCTCTGGATCACGTTCGTTCCGAAAATCATGTTCCCGAAGGTTTCATTCCGTTTGGACTCCGTTTGATATTCTTTTTCTACGAAACTCTGAAACAGGCAAAAAACAACAATTCTGGGTTGGGCCTCCGGTCAATAGGTTAGTCCCAAAAATAATATAGAAGTATATAATAAAGCCCAATAATGTCCAAAACAGAATATAATATAGCATGGAAAAAATCAAAAATTATAGATACGTTGGAGACGTATCATGCATCACATAATACCGGAAAAGACTGAGCCAACTATATCCACACTAAGCATAACCATCAGCAACTCTTGACACTCCTTTGGTCAAGATTAAACCTCACATTAAACAACATCTTTTCTAACAAGGTTTACCATTTTCTCATGCAAGAAAAATAGCTTCAAATAATTACTTATATCCATAACCATATTATTTCTCTTATAACAAAATAATTTCTAGTTTCTTTATCAACTAGGTTAGCTCTAAACTTTCTGTAACACAAGCATACTAAATTGAACAAACACTTAACAGAATATAAATAACACAATAATGATCTATATGCATGGATTAAATCATTCATTCAAGTAGGAAAATCACAAATATTGCAATGGCACCATGAAAATGTTGTTGTGGCTTGCCTTAGTGAAGATGAGGTTCACATGCCTCCTAGTGATCCTCAAGACAAGCCTCACTGCTTTGAAAATAATTACAAACAAAAAGAAATCATCAAGAACCCTTCTGAAATTCACCAGAAAATCTAGGCAGCAGGAAAAAAAATCCCATTTTTGGTGAGCTGCTAGATTCCTTTGCAAAGAACACAATGCAAAAAGAATCAATTCATTTGGACTTATGGTTGAAAAGTTATAGCTCTTAGAAGATTTCTAGATAAATATGAATTTGAATTTAAATAAACAAACTGGAGGGGGGGTGACGTCGAAGGCGTAAAGCCTTGGGGCGCCACCACTCGTACCGCTTCACGCGCGTACTGAGTGGCTGACTAGTGGTCCCCGCTAGTCAGATGAGGGGGAGAGGGGAAGCTAGACAGGGGTGGCGCGGCTTCGCCGGAGCAAACGCCGGCGACGAGGGCTCTGCAAATGCCCGTACCAGTAGAGTAGCTAGGGTTGGTCGGACAGCGTCGTGATCTTCGTCTCTAGCGGAGACAGGAAGCAGAGCTCGCCGGAGACGAAGACGACGGCGAGCAGACGCGGCTTCAGGGGTTCCAACTGGGCGGAACGGCACCATCGCAGAGTGGCGGAGGCCCTAGAAGGGTTGCCCAGGCCTGGGAGGGGCCGAAGCGACGGGAACGACCCGAGGGGATCGCCGGCAAGCTCGAGCTCGGGGACGACGGCCCGCGGCCTACCCGTCCAGGCTACGGTCTTCTACTAGGTTGTGGAGTGTTTGAGAGTGGTGGATGATGCTCGAGGAGGCTGGAGGAGGGCTCTATTTATAGCCGAGTGTCAAGAGGGGTTCGGGCTCCGCCGGTGGACACCTAGACACGGTGCTGGACGACGAGCGGCGTCAGTGAGAGAGGAAGAAGGAGACGGAGCTCATGTGGGGACTGTGGGCGAGTGAGGACGAGCACAGGGGCACTGGGGTGACGACGAGCACACTGCGCACCGCATTGTATCATTGGCCGGACCGTGCCCGTGCTCGCTGCGGCGAGCTCCGGCGTCAGTGAGCATCAGGGGATAGTTAATGTGGCTAAGACGAAGATGGTGGTGAGGTTTGGCATGCTTAGGCAGGCGGGGAAGCGAGCACGCGATCAACAGAGGCTCGGGCGCGTCGCAGAGCGCGTCGGTCGCATGCCAGCATGCCTGGACGAACACGGTCACCGCATGAACTCTGACCTCATGCCGACCTAAGCCCAAACTTCATGTCTGGCATGTTGTTCGTTGTAGTTTCGAATGTTACCACACTTTGGTTTGGATCCAGACGCAGCAGAAGAGATTTCACAAGCCTAGTAAGTTTCTGATCAGTAACTTTGAGAGCTTACTGTGGTCAAATGGCTGGGAGTTGGGTGCTGAGTTTTGGATGGTAGCAATCATCTACTAGGGTGATGATGCACAAGAAAAATCAGCCCCAAAGGAGCAAGTAAAATGGTAGTTGCTTTAGAAACTACCATTTCTGTCCAGAACATAAAATATTTTCTATAACAAAAATATTCCAAAAAGTTATGCAATATTTTTTGCTCAGGACGGTGCCCTAGGGTTCCAAGAATTTTTGTGAATTTTCTCAGATTTTTGTGGGCAAGAAAAGTTGGGGTTGCTTTGGAGCACATTGATCTAGCTATGGTGTAAGAGAGGGAAATGAACATTTTTCATTAAGGAAAAATATTCCAAATATTATTTTGGGATGAACCCGAGTGGGAATGATGGTTAGAGGGGGAAATGGGACACTTGGGTGAAAGCCAAGGGGTACTCAAGTGTTTAAGTCCATATGAAAGGATTCAAAAACTCCAAATTCAAAATCAAACCAACTGAAAATCAGGCAAATAAAGGAGGGCAAAAACCAGGCTGTCACAAACCTCTCCCACTTAGAATGAATCTCGTCCTCGAGATTCGGTTGCTTGGGAAAACCATTTAGGATAATGTGTCTTGAGAAACTCTTCCCGTTCCCACGTGGATTCTGACTCTGTGTGATGTGCCCACTGAACCTTGTAGAACTTTATTACTTTGCTGCTTGTGACTCTTTCCATCTGATCCAAAATTTTAACTGGCCTCTCTTCATATGTTAAGTCCTTTGCCAACTCTACCTCAGTCATAGCAGTCTTTTTCTCAGGCAGTGATATGCATTGCCTCAACTGTGAAACGTGAAACACGCTGTGCACGTCTGACAATTCAGGGGGCAATTGCAACTGATATGCAACAGTACCCACTCGTGACATAATGGGAAATGGACCAATAAATTTGGGTGCCAACTTTCCACGAGTCTGAAATCTCTTGACTCCTTTCATAGGGGTGACTCGGAGGTATACTTGTTCTCCGAGTTCAAAACTGATCTGTCGGTGCTTTGCATCATAATAACTCTTCTGTCAAGATTTGGCCAATGGCAATATGTCTCTGATTTCCCTAACTTGTTTCTCAGCTTCCATCATGAGATCCGTCCCGAAAATACGGCTATCTCCGGTTTGAGACCAATTTAAAGGAGTGCGGCACTTACGGCCATACAAAGCCTCATATGGTGACATCTTTAGACTGGTCTGGAAGCTGTTGTTATAAGAGAACTAGGCATATGGCAGAAAGTCTTCCCATTTACATCCTTGGGCCAAAGCACAGGCCTGCAACATATCTTCGACTATTTGGTTCACCCGCTCTGTCTGGCCATCGGTCTGGGGATGATAAGCGGTATTGTATTTCAGTCCTGTCCCCAAGGCTTGATGGAGACGTGACCGAAAAGTGGAGGTAAAAAGTGAACCTCGGTCAGAAGTGATGGTTTGGGGTACTCCATGCAGACTGACTATCCTGGATACATACAGCTGTGCAAGTTGATCTGCTCGATACGTGGTTCTGATCGGGATAAAGTGAGCAACCTTGGTTAAGGTGTCCCGTGATGAAATCGTTGGGTCCATGGAGTCTTGAGCAGTCCCGTGATGAAATCCATGCAGACATCATCCCATTTCCATTGTGAGACTGGCAGGGGTTGGAGAAGTCCGGATGGCTTCTGGTGGTCTACCTTTACCTTGTTGCATATGTTGGAACAGGCTACAAAATAAGCAATGTCTTTCTTCATCCCATCCCACCAAAATACTTGTCGCAGATCCTCATACATTTTTGTACTTTCAGGGTGAATAGAATACGAAGATTCATGTGCTTCTGACAGGATCTTCTGTTTTATATTTTCCTGATTTGGTACACAAATCCTTCCATGGAATCAGAGAGTACCGAATTGATCCTTTGAGAAATCTGATTTCTGTCCTGCTACCACATTCTTGGCATGTTTCTGCAGAATGATGTCATCAGGCTGTGCCTTGCAGATCTCTTCTTCAAGGGTGGGAACAACATCCAAAATATTAGCAAGGCCAGCATCAACTATGGCCAGGTTAAGCTGAGCAATCTCCTCTTGAAGTTCAGGAGGCAAGGATTCCAATATGACATTCAGGCTGACAGGCTTTCAGCTGAGTGCATCGGCGACCACGTTGGCCTTACCCGGGTGGTAATTTATTCCAAGATCATAGTCCTTGACTAACTCAAACCACCTTCGTTGACGGAGATTTAAATCTGGCTGAGTAAATATATACTTGAGACTTTTGTGATCGGTAAAAATTTGGCACCTCTTCCCGATGAGATAGTGTCTCCAAATTTTTTGAGCATGAACCAGTGCGGCCAATTCCAAATCATGAGTGGGATAATTTCCCTCGTGGGGTCGTAACTGTCATGATGTATAAGCTACTACCTTGCCGTCTTGCATAAGTACGCATCCAAGTCCTTGTCTGGAGGCGTCGCAGTACACATCAAAACTGCGGTAGATATATGGAAGAGTTAACACCGGTGCGGTCGTCAGCCATATCTTTAGCTCATTAAAACTTTTCTCACAGTCCTCAGTCCATGCAAACTTCTTATCCTTTTTGAGCAGCTCTTTCATGGGTTTAGCAATCCTAGAAAACCCTTCAATGAAACGACAGTAGTACCCAATTAATCCAAGAAAATTCCGGATCTGTGATACGGTTGTGGGTGGCAACCAATGGAGCACATCCTTTACTTTGCTTTGGTCCACTGCTATACCTTCGACGGATAGCACATGTCCAAGGAAACCAACCTGCTCGAGCCAAAACTCGAATTTACTGAATTTGGCGTATAGCTGATGGTCACGGAGTCGTTGTAACACTGCTCGGAGGTGTTCTTTGTGATCTTCTTCACTCCTTGAGTAAATAAGTATGTCATCGATGAAGACTACCACGAACTTATCGAGGAAGTCCATGAATACTTTGTTCATCATATGCATGGAGAAAGCAGGGGTGTTGGTGAGACAAAGGACATAACTATATATTCATATAGACCGTACCGAGTGGTAAAGGCGGTCTTAGGAATATCCTCCTTTTTAATCTTGAGCTGATGATATCCAGTCCGTAAATCAACCTTGGGGAATACTTTAGCCCCACTTAGTTGATCAAACAAATCATCAATCCTTGGCAGCGGGTATTTGTTTTTTATGGTGACATCATTCAGCTGACGCTAATCCACACACATGCGGAGGCTGCCATCCTTTTTGTCCACGAAGATAGTAGGTGATCCCCATGGTGAAGAGCCGGGACAGATATATCCTTTCTGGAGCATTTCATCAAGCTATTTCTTTAGCTCCACTAATTCTGATGAGGGCATCCGGTAATACTTCTTCTATAACGGTGCAGTTCCAGGCACAAGATCTATTGCGAACTCAAGCTCTCGATCTGGTGGCATGCCTGGTAGCTCTTCTAGAAATACATCGGGAAACTCACTAACCACAAGAATTAATTCCAATTCAGCCATGGCGGTGAAGTCCATTTCTTTCTTGGGTATGCTTCTGCGACCATAGAATTTGGCAGCCTGCCCCTCCTGACTGGTCAAAGTGACCTCTCAGGTTGCGCAATTTATGCATACTTGGTATTGAGTCAGCCAATTCATACCCAAGATAACATCTAGTTTAGTAGACTCAACAAGTATCAAAGAAGTTGAAAAGCAGACTTCATTGATCTCGATTTCCAGATTACGGCATACCAGATTGCTCCTGATTAAGGATCCCGAGGTTTGTACCAACATATTCTTGCCCAAAAGCGAACAAGGAAATTTGTTTTGGGCAACAAAACTCCGAGAGATAAAAGAGTGGGAAGCCCCAGAGTCAAATAAAATTACTACAGGTATGTTGTTAACATGAAACATAGCAATGACGACATTGGGGTTTTCTTGGGCTTCATCTACGGAGAGGTGATGAACGTGCCCAGTGATGTGGTGCTGGTCCGGGCATGATTCCATAAAGTTGACTTGTGGCCTGTATAGTGCATTCACCTTGCCGTTCTTGGGACACTGTCTCACATAATGTCTGGTTTGACCATAACTAAAGCAAGCATTGATGCACTGGCGCTCCTCGTGCAGTGGGTTGGGCACGACATTCTTGACTTGAGAGGTGGTCTTGTTAACATTTTGTTGCCAGTTGGGCTTGTATTCCACCTGAGTCTGCTGCCAGGTACGAGCCTTTTGTATGGGTTGTCCATCCTTCTTTGCTCAAACTTGCGCTTGTGATCGTTATTGACAGGCATGTTGCCTGACACGAGCTTGTGCTCCCTTTCTGCAATGAAAGCTTTGTTCACCAGTGTTTGAAAATGTGGGAAATCAAACATGCTGAGAGTACACCGGAGTTGCGGGTTTAATCCACCAAGAAATCTGTCAATCTTTCTTTCTTCAGCGGCCACGTTATGAAGGGAGTAACATGACAAATGATTGAATTTTTGCAAATATTCACCCACGGACTGATTTCCTTGGATGAGCGCGAGAAATTCTTGCTGCTTAGTCTTCATAATTCCAGTAGGGATAAGATATTTCTGGAACTGATTCGTGAATTTCGACCAGGTGATTTCCTCATCAGCAGGCCACATGGCTTTTATATTTTCCCACCATATGGCAGTATCACCTTCAAGATAATGAGTTGCAAATGGAACTTTATCACCTTCTTCAGTATGAGCAATCTCAAGTTTCCTTTCAATGGTTCGCAGCCAATTGTCTACTTCCAAGGGGTCAATAACCTGACTGAAACTGGGAGGCTTGGTCCTTTGAAAATCTGACAGCTTTGAATGATGACCGTTCTGATTCCCATTCTGTCCAACCATAGCTTGCACACTCTTTAGAATTTCAATCAGATCATTATTCCGTCTTTCCTCAAACATACGTAGTATTTGCCCAGTGGAGGGCAGATTTGGCGATGGAGGCGATGGTGGAACGTACGGCTCGGGGGAGTGTCCTGCCTGTCGTGCGGAACGACGAACATGAGTACCCTCGCAAATATTGCTACTGCTACCTCCCCGCGGCATCCTATTGTAATATTTCCCAAGACAACACAACCGAGATGAGAAGCATTCAAAATACTTGGGGAAAGGCCAACAACAAAAGCCCGAGCAAAACCGAAAAGACGAATAAAACACGACGAAAGAAATAGAGTTCCAACATAATTATACATAGACTCATACAAGAAAGATACATAACATGCCATGTTCAACTACCCTCAGACATGAAATGGAACCTCATGACTCGTACGAATACACTCGTACATCATCCGAACGACTGCGAATACTCAGAAACTCTACTGCTCTGCTGGTGCTACGGGGTCCTCTCCTGACTCAGATCCGGAACTGACGTGGTTAACTGAGAACTCCGGGTTAAAGGTAACACGACGACGTTGCCTCGAGGGCTCTCCCTTAGGGGCAGGTGCAGGGTGAAGCATCAGGGCTATAGGAGTAGAGAGAAGTGAAACCCACTCAGCAGGAGCACTGAGAGGATTCACGGTCGAGGTGCCCGAGCTACTCAGAGGAGTAACCGGTGAAACAGGGGAACTAGAACTGACTGGAATATAAAGAGTAAATCCCAGGGAGGATGGGGTAGTGGCAGATCCAGTAGAGACTGGAGTAGATGCTAAAGCAGTACGGGCACGAGCCAGCTCTCGAGCCAGCTTGTGGATCATGAGGTAGCTAGTGGTGATGTAACGGGCAAGATGCCTAGCAACACTATCGGATTCCGGATCAATGATAGGGAAGCGGACACGACCATTATCATGCAGAGCAGGATAGTAGTAGAAACCTGGGTGGTTCTGCATCCGGACCTCGTTGTAACGAAGCTCAACAAGGACCTCGAATGTAGCAAACTGGACAGCTTGGGAAGCGGTGGAAGCGTAACCGCTCCGAGAGGTACGAGTGTAAGTGCTGGAGTCAGAACTGATGCGCAGAGTAACCACTGCGTGATACTCGTGCACTGAGTTAGCTAGACGTTCCCGGTACAGACGATAAACTGGACCGTCACCGAGGGGGTACAGTCGACGCCACATGTTATGAAAAAGATGCGGCGACGTGTACGACATCAGCTGCAACTGGCATAGATACGACACCGGAGCCATCTACACTCACAACCATTAGTAGGTTAGCATAAAAATAGGACAAGTATATGCAATGCAACAACCAGGTACCAATGCTACCGGCACTAAATGTAAACTCGTATCTACCGTCTAGTCAATACATCATAGTATAGCATGGCCTACAGTCAGCGCGACTCTGATACCAAACGTTGTGGCACCCCGGCTCAAAGCAACCGGTTTACCATGCATTGCCATCCCAGAGACCTTGTCTTCTGGCAACACACAACATCTTGGTACAGAAAACAACCGCTTTATTGATGCTAGCGGATCAGAGTTTACATTACAACAGGTAGTGAGGCCAAGCGACACGCACGGTGCGGCTGAACAATATGTACATTATTTAGTGAACATAAAGGCCTTGATCATAACAACTACGCAGCAGTGGAACAAAGTCGTAGCGGAAGCTCCATAGTACAGGGACACCGATGTGGACACGATCTAGACTCGGACAGCACTCCTCTCCAACAAGGCTTTTCCTGAAATCTGGCATGACAAGCCAGGTCAGTACATTGAATGTACTTGCAAGCTCACAACAGACACAAACATAATGACAAACAATATCATGATATTTAACCAATTATTAATAATGCAACAATATATGTTTCAACATGCTGTGATCATAACCTTGTGAGGAAAAGTTCCTCTTACCAACGGTGATCACTTCTTGGATCACCACCTTACCAACCTCCAAATCTTAACCATGAACATCTCGTGATCCTTCCGACGATCACAACCTTGACCCATATTAGGTCTAAACAATGATCCTTCCGGCGATCACAATCACGACCCATACTAGGTCTAAAACAATGATCCTTCCGGCGATCACAACCACGACCCATACTAGGTCTAAAACAATGATCCTTCCGGCGATCACAACCACAGCCAACACTTGGTCCTGTCCAACCCGATGGCCTTCTCGCCATCCTCAACAGTGCAGAGTTCATAACTTAGTGTGCAAATTTTATTATATGTTGACCCATGGTCTGACCTACTTTCGAGCATGTCCATAACCGTGGACTTGGCTATCGATAGATTAATACACTCTGCAGAGGTAGCGCACTGTACCCACACCATGGAACCCATGGCCTCGTACTCCCATTCGGGTGGACCAATGGCATTTCGACGAAACCCCTCCATTGCCATGACAGTCTCTCGGCCACTCCGACCCACTCCCCAACTGGGCTTGTCCTGGGTGGCCCCGTGTCTACCAAAGACACAACGACCACTGTCGTCGCCAAACGTCCCTCACCGGGACCGGTACCAAAAATCTCAACAACGGGCTCACAAGGTTATGTCTGCTTACCGGGCTAGGGTACCGCACGCCCATAACCTTCCCTAGTTGGAGGCACCGACCAGAGGCATGACAACAGACTGAATAAAGGCCTTCCCACACAGGCAAATGTGGTTGCACTGGGAAAAACTCGATTCAGTGGCACCATGACCCGGTCAATGATATATTCAAGTTGGATTATTATCAGGTTCAACTTAAATTGAAAATAACCAGTGTCATAGTATGCCATGAAGTGCAACAATAACATATGCATCACATAATACCGGAAAAGACTGAGCCAACTATATCCACACTAAGCATAACCATCAGTAACTCTTGACACTCCTTTGATCAAGATTAAACCTCACATTAAACAACATCTTTTCTAACAAGTTTTACCATTTTCTCATGCAAGAAAAATAGCTTCAAATAATTACTTATATCCATAACCATATTATTTCTCTCATAACAAAATAATTTCTAGTTTCTTTATCAACTAGGTTAGCTCTAAACTTTCTGTAACACAAGCATATTAACTTGAACAAACACTTAACAGAATATAAATAACGCAATAATGATCTATATGCATGGATTAAATCATTCATTCAAGTAGGAAAATCACAAATATTGCAATGGCACCATGAAAATGTTGATGTGGCTTGCCTTAGTGTAGATGAGGTTCACAGGCCACCTGGTGATCCTCAAGACAAGCCTCACTGCTCTAAAAACAATTACAAACAAAAATAAATCACCGAGAACCCTTCTGAAATTCACCACAAAATCTAGGCAGCAGGGAAAAATCCCATTTTTGGCGAGCTGCTAGATTTCTATGCAAAGAACACAATGCAAAAAGAATCAATTCGTTTGGACTTATGGTTGAAAAGTTATAGCTGTTTGAATATTTCTAGATAAATATGAATTTGAATTTAAATAAACGGACTAGAGGGGTGACGTCGAATGCGTAAAGCCTCAGGGCGCCACCACTCGTACCGCTTCACGCGCGTACTGAGTGGATGACTAGCGGTCCCCGCTAGTCAGATGAGGGGGAGAGGGGAAACGAGACAGGGGCGGCGCGGCTTCACCGGAGCAAACGCCGGCGACGAGGGCTCCTTGGCCAAAATGAGAGGGAGGGATCGAGAGAGGAGGCTGAAGTGCAAATGCCCGTACCAGTAGAGTAGCTAGGGTTGGTCGGACAGCGTCGTGATCTTCGTCTCTAGCAGAGACAGGAAGCAGAGCTCGCCGGAGACGAAGACGACGGCGAGCAGACGCGGCTTCAGGGGTTCCAACTGGGCGGAACGGCACCACCGCAGAGTGGCAGAGGCCCTAGAAGGGTTTCCCAGGCCTGGGAGGGGCCGAAGCGACGGGAACGACCCGAGGGGATCGCCGGCAAGCTCGAGCTCGGGGACGACGGCCCGCGGCCTACCTGTCCAGGCTACGGTCTTCTACTAGGTTGTGGAGTGTTTGAGAGTGGTGGATGATGCTCGAGGAGGCTGGGGGAGGGCTCTATTTATAGCCGAGCGTCGAGGGGGGTTCGGGATCTATCGGTGGACACCTGGACACGGTGCCCGGTGCTGAGCGGCGTCAGCGAGAGAGGGAGAAGGAGACGGAGCTCATGCGGGGACTATGGGCGAGCAGGGACGAGCACAGGGGCACTGGGGTGACGACGAGCACAGTGCACGCCGCATTGTTTCGTTGGCCGGACCGTGCATGTGCTCGCTGCCGCGAGCTTCGGCGTCGGTGAGTGCCAGGGGAGAGTTAATGGGGCTAAGATGAAGATGGTGGCGAGGTTTGGCATGCTTAGGCGGGCGGGGAAACAAGAACACGATCAACAGAGGCTCGGGCGCGTCGCAGAGAGCGTCAGCCGCATGCCAGCACACCTGGAGGAACGTGGTCATGGCGTGAACTCTGACGTCATGCCGACCTAAGCCCAAACTTCATGTCTGGCATGTTGTTTGTGGTAGTTTTGAATGTTACTACACTTTGGTTTGGATCCAGATGCAGTAGAAGAGATTTCACAAGCCTAGTAAGTTTCTGATCAGTAACTTTGAGAGTATACTATGGTCAAATGGCTGGGAGTTGGGAGCTCAGTTTTGGAGGGTAGCAATCATCTACTAGGGTGATGATGCACAAGAAAAATCAGCCACAAAGGATCAAGTAAAATGGTAGTTGCTGTAGAAACTACCATTTCTGTCCAGAACAAAATATTTTCTCTAGCAAAAATATTCCAAAAAGTTGCACAATATTTTTGCTCAGGAAGGTGCCCTAGGGTTCGAAGAATTTGTTTGAATTTTCTCAGATTTTTGTGGGCTAGAAAAGTTGGGGTTTCTTTGGAGCACATTGATCTAGCTAGGGTTTAAGAGAGGGAAATGAATATTTTTCATTAAGGAAAAATATTCCAAATATTATTTTGAGATGAACCAGAGTGGGAATGATGGTTAGAGGGGGAAATGGGACACTTGGGTGAAAGCCAAGGGGTACTCAAGTGTTTAAGTCCATATGAGAGGATTCAAAAACTCCAAATTCAAAATCAAACCAACTGAAAATCAGTCAAATAAAGGAGGGCAAAAACCAGGTTGTCACAATCCCAATGTCACCTAGATACTCCAATGTCACCTCAAGTATCCGTGGGTATGATTATACGATATGCAGCACACAATCTCATATTCATCTATTCAACCAACACAAAGAACTTCAAAGAGTGCCCCAAAGTTTCTACCGGAGAGTCAAGACGAAAACGTGTGCCAACCCCTACGCACAAGTTCGCGAGGTCACGGAACTCACAAGTTGATCACCAAAACACATATCAAGTGGATCACGTGAATATCCCATTGTCACCACAGATAAGCACATGCAAGACATACATCAAGTGTTCTCAAATCCTTAAAACACAATCCGATAAGATAACTTCAAAGGGAAAACTCCATTCATCACAAGGAGATAGGGGGGGAGAAACATCATAAGATCCAACTATAATAGAAAAGCTCGCAATACGTCAAGATCGTGCCAAATCAAGAACACAAGAGAGAGAGAGAGAGGGATCAAACACATAGCAACTGGTACATACCCTCAGCCCCGAGGGTGAACTACTCCCTCCTCCTCATGGAGAGCGCCGGTATGATGAAGATGGCCAATGGGGATGATTCCCCCCTTTGGCAGGGTGCCGGAACAGGGTCCCGATTGGTTTTTGGTTGCTACAAAGGCTTGCGGTGGCGAAACTCCCGATCTAGGTTATTTTCTGGAGGTTTATGTATTTATAGGATTTTTTTGCGTCAGGAACAAGTCAGGGGGGTCCCCGAGTCATCCACGAGATAGGGCGGCGCTCCCGGGGGGTGCCCCCACCCTCTTAGACGGCCCGGGACTCTTCTGGACCAACTCTTTTACTCCAGGGGCTTCTTTTGGTCCATAAAAAATCATCAAAAATTGGCACGTCAATTGGACTCCGTTTGGTATTCCTTTTCTGTAAAACTCAAAAACAAGGAAAAAATAGAAACTGGCACTGGGCTCTAGGTTCATAGGTTAGTCCTAAAAATCGTATAAAATACCATATAAATGCATATAAAACATCCTAGATGGATAATATAATAGGGTGGAACAATCAAAAATTATAAATACATTGGAGACGTATCACTTCAAGGTCGAGGTCCTTCAGCTCCAAGGCCTACTTCATTTTGTCTAGAGAAATAACATTGTTCATATGAGCTTGGAGTTTTCTATTTTCACTACACACATATGTTTGAGTAGAGTCACTCGGTTCAAAAATGAAAGGAAAACATGACAAGGCAAACAGTCGACAAGTTATTACCTCGCATGGCAGCTGCTTCATCCTTAGCCTTCTGCAAGTTCTCCTTGGCCATCTCCAGGTTGAGATTGAGCTGGATCTGTTTCTTCTCTAAGTTAGCAAACTGAACTCCGAGTTCACAAGGTTTCTACAATCAATGAATAAGACACGTCAGTCGATAGGAACAAAGATGAATTTCTTTCGAGCGATAAGATACAAGTTCAGGTCATTACGGCAAAAAGAGTTCTAAGACTACCGCTGAATCAAAAATTCAACAGTAGTCTCGGGGACTACACCAAGTGGGTGCACTTGGCGTGCCCCCACTGGTTCGACTTTCCACTCGACATGGTCCGTCCAGTCGAAAAAAACAGCAACACTTATTCTCATACCACCGACTGCCCGCAGTCGACCGTGGTCTCGGGGACTACACCCAGTGGGTGCACTCAGCGTGCCCCCACTGGTCTGGATCCCACTCGGCACGACCTGTCTAGACCGAGTGGAAGAACTGTAAAGAGACATTCGACAAAGACCCCCGCCGAATCAAACATTCGACGGCGGTCTCGAGGACTACAACCAGTGGGTGCACTCTAAGTGCCCCCACTGATTCAAGGATACACTCAACATGATCTAGTCGACTCAAGTGCGAGAATTCTTCAGCAAAAGTTAAAGCACCCAGTGGGTGAACAGATGCAAGGTGTAGACTCATGATAGATGCACATTAAAGGTTTGAAAACGCTCATCCACGGACATCTTACTAATAATAAAGGAGCAGTTTTCAAGTACCATATCCTAACAGAGAAAAGATCAAGCTCAAAGATCAGTTGGAAATCAACTCACTTGGACATTGGTTTGAAGAGCAGAGCTGGCATCGTAGGTAGCCTTGCTAGCTTCGTGCACCACCTTCACTCGCTCCATCATAAGGCCTGCTTGGCGTATAGCTTCCTTAGCAACGCTCACTGGGTCCTCTGGGACATGATGGGTAACAAAGAGTGGAGTGGGTGGAACAGTCGAAGCAGCCAGGGGATCTGAGGCATGTAGTTGCACGGATGGAGCAAGGACTTGGGCGGTCGACGCCGAAGTACGATTAGTCGTCACAGGATTGGCAAAAGAAACAGAAGCCCGAATTGGATCTCCAGATTGCTGGATCACTGGTTCTAGCACTAATGTCGACAGAGGGACCTTGCTAGTAGGCACCCTCCTCCTTGAAGTCCTGCCCTTTCTTCCCATGGTCTTCTGAGGCACATATTCGTCGTCATCTGGAGGATCAAGGACATTTGGTGGTGCTGCAAAGGACTAGACCGCAAGAATTCAGTCGACCGACAATACAATTGACAAAATGAGAGCAAGATTGTAGAGTTGTACCCGCTTTGGAAGTAGCCGCGTCCTCAGTCTCCTCGTCATCTTGGTCCTTGTAAATGTCCATGGAGGTCCCAGAAGTAGCAGCACTAAAAGTTTCAGAACTCACTAGGTCAAGCTAGAGAATGAGTCGGTAGGAACATAGAAGTTCTCAAACGACGCAAAAGCAAAGAGAAAAAGCAAAATACTTACACGAAGGCGACGGGGACATCCACCTTGATCTTGGGCAAGGCCTTCCAAGGCTTTGAAGGGGTGGTATTGAGCTACTTGGCGGCCTTTTCAGACGGTTTCGGAGATGAAGTTCGAGTGCATTTTTGCACTTGTGTGCTTGGAGGAGCTTCCTGGCCATGCCCGCCCACAGGGTCTTGAGATTGTTTGGATCGATGCTCTGAGCAAGGTGGTGAGTTGACTTCCTCACTGCCGCTTGAGTCATCACTGTCATTTTCATGGTCGTCAGGGGATTGCCAGTCGCCGCTCTCGTCTGTGCTCTTCGTTTCCTCCTGGACTTGCTCTCCGTTCGGCATCGAGTACATCTCAGTATAAATCTGCAAGGCAAGAAGTTAAACATGCATCAATCATATTCAAGGACAGTTGCAAATTAGTATAAAAAGGCACTCGGTAACAAAGATCAGACCTTGTCCGACTCGTTTTCGGCGTCGAATGGTGCAACTCTTCTGGACCACCTGCTATTGTCTTTGTTTCCAGTGATGCTCCTCAGCCACTGCTCCACCGCCTCCTCGGTGACTTCCTCTGGGTCGACCCGAGCAGTGTCGCTAGGGCCCGAGTACATCCACATTGGATGATCGCGAGCTTGAAGAGGCTGGATGCGTCTACGGAGAAACACCTCCAACAAATCCATGCCAGTCATGCCTTCACGGACCAGTTGGACTACCCGGTCGACTAGCATGGACACCTCTCTCTTCTCTACTGGAGTCACGATCAGCAAAGAGGGTTGGCAGACTCTATCCATGGTGAAGGGGGGAAGACCAGTCGACTGACCAGGAGTTGGAATATCTTGGCAATAGAACCAGGTCGACTGCCACCCTCTAACCGAATTGGGAAGGGTCATAGCTAGAAAACTAATCCTACCCCTCGTCTGAATCCCTAAACCCCCACACATTTCGATCACGTGCATCTTTTCATCATTCGAATTTGCTTTCTTCGCAGATTGAGAGCGGCAAGTAAAGATGTGCTTGAATAAACCCCAATGTGGTCGACAGCCCAAGAAGTTTTCATGCAGAGAGATGTATGCAGTTTGATATGTGATTGTCTCGGGGGAGAAGTGATGAAGTTGGGCACCAAAAAAGTTCAAGAAAGCCCGGAAAAAGGATGTGGAGGCAGAGTGAAACCACGGCCGACAGGGGTGGCAAGGAGGACACACTCACCCTCCTGCGGCCAAGGCTTGGTCTCGTTCCCCGGCAACCTCCAAGATCCGTGGGCAATCAAGCCTCCACTGGCCAGGTCCTCCAAGTCTTCCTTCTGGATCGTGGATCGAATCCAGTCCCCATGGATCCAACCAGGCAGCAAACCGGACCTCGACGACGACCCCCGACTCGCCTTCTTGCCCTTCGCTGCCGTCGCCTTCTTCGAGCACTCCAGGGCTGCCATCTTGTCCTTACCCATGGCGATGGAGTAGTCGCGGGTGAACGGAGATGATGAAGATGGTGGAGAGCGCAGTGGAGAAGCAGAGGAAGAAGGGGATGATTGAGAGGCACTGTGTGTTGCATCGGCCCGGGCGCTATTTATGAAACCACTTCTGAGTGGCTGACGAGTGGGCCCGAGCGACCTAATCATATCCCACAGGAGGTGCTCACCCAATACGTGGCGAAAAAGGCGGCGCGAAGATCGAGGCGCCTTCATCTATCCACTTCGATTACTGCGGCGCACTCCATCCCGCGCGCTTCCCCGAAATTTCGAATCTTGTGAAATCTGGGAGCGGCAGAGCAACCAATCGCGCCAAAGATTTTGTACCATAACTCACTCGAAGATTATCAACATAATTCACTCGACGACCTCTGAATTGATCAAGGCGACTGAATCGGAGCTGAAGCCCCAGCATGACTCCCTAATTCTGGTGAAATACCTCCGAGGTGTGGGATCGAGTCAGAAACAACTACAACTCTCTTTTCACTCGGACCTCAATCCATTAAGGGGCTAATGACGATGCCATTATCCTAGGGTAGGGTCATAGGCTTGACCTAGACGCCCTACCCAAGGTCACTACCCTAGAGTCAAGAATGTTCAAAGTACAACAAAGGATACCGACTAAAGTCACCTTGGAGTGCAATCCACTCGACCAATTATCTCACTCGGATACCCCAATTCAATTCGACCAAGAAGAAGTCACTCGACCATACAAGAAACCACTCGGAGTACAGAAGATCTAAAGCCACTCAGGACGGGAATAGTCAAGCGTTCATTCCACAGTATTTGAGATCATTTATATCTCTTTATAGCTGGCATTATCAGTAACGCCCTGTCTTAATGTACATTGAACCCTGTGTAACGGCCGATGGCTTGGGTTCGGGCGCACTCTATATAAGCCACCCCCTCCTATGGCACAACGGTTTGCACCCCCTATAACTCTCATGCATAATCTAGTCAACCAAGCCTCCGGGCAGCGAGACGTAGGGTTGTTACTTGTTCCGAGAAGGGCTTGAACTCGTAAATCTTGCATGCACAACCTCACCGTAGCTAGGATCTTGCCTCCTCCTACGTACCCCTATTCTATTGTCAGACTTACTCCCACGACAACATCCTCGATCTTAGCATGGATGGCCTCGACCTAGGCCAGGACGACATCGGTGGCACGGATGGCAACTCAAGCGCTCTCGACTGCTGCAGCCGCCCTATCAGCTGCTGCAGATGCCCTCTCGGCAGAAGTGCACGCGCTCAATGCGGATGCAACGACACTCCCGATGTAGGCGGCCGCTCTCTCGGCATAGGTGGCCGCGCTCTCGGTGCAGGCAGCGGCGCTTGGGGGGACGCGGCCATCGTACGGGCCTTCACAAACCGTTTCCACGACGTCATCTTTGCAAGAAGGGGTGCGGGAATGGGGATCGGGATTCATGTATTTGGGGGTTCCCGACAATGGAGCAAACGAGCCGGCGAAGCTTAAGGAGGAAGACTTAAATAGACCCAAATATTTTCATCGCGAACGGTTCCTACAAATCAACTGTGTGTGATGTTGTAGATATTTTTTATTAGCTGTGAAAGACAAATTTGGAGTAAAGTGGCAACGGATGGTGTTTTAAATGTATGAGAAAATTTGTAGTAGTAATACAACTGTCATGTCAAATTTTGGAAAATTTCAGGGGTCATTTGACCTTTTAAGACATTTAAGTGATTTTCTAGCCATTTAATGACCGTAATCGAAATTTGAACTACATGTACATGCAACAGCTAACCATAACTATTTGAAAAGTCATATTTTGTGTACTTGTGTGCGATTTAATTCCATGTGTGGTAAATTGGAAGGAATTTTCAAACATATTGTCTAACGGCTACGACACAAATAAGCATGGAGTACCATGGCATTTAAATTCCAATTTTTTTTTAAAAAGATATTAGAAACACATGAAACCTTGGTTGACGTAATGTCATGCCACCAAGATGATGTGGTAAAAAATTGGCATATGTGACAAAAGTTTGGACACAAACCCCTCACAAACTGGAGCAACTCACTAGAAGGCTCGTGATTCCGAGAGGGAACAATGCATGTTTGATGACGAATGGGAGATAGCTTCCTCTTACGGCCTTCAAATTTTTTCTACATGTAACATGCACTAATACAACTGTCATGTGAAAATTTGGAAAATTTCATGGGTCATTTGATCTTTTGAAGACATTTAAATGACTTTCTAGCCATTTAATGACCGTAATTCAAATTTGAACTACATCTACATGCAACGGCTAACCATAATGGTTTGAAAAATCATATTTGTGTACTTGTGTGCGAGTTAATTCCATGTGCAGTAAATTACAAGGAATTTTCAAACATATTGGTCTCACGACATGGACACATGCATATGTATGCATGGAGTGCCATGGCATTTTAATTCCAAAAAATTAAAAAATGATCAGAAAAACATGAAACCTTGCTTGGTGTAATGTCATGCCACCAAGATGATGTGGTAAAAAAATTGGCCTGTTTGACGAAACTTTGGACACACACCCCTCACAAACCGGAGCAACTCACTAGAAGGCTCGTGGTTCTGAGAGGGAACAATGCATGTTTGATGACGAATAGGAGGTAGCTTCCTCTTACGGCCTTCAAATATTTTCTATGTTTAACGTGCACTACTACATCTGTCATGTGAAAATTTGGAAAATTCTGGGGGTCATTTGACCTTTTAAAGACATTTAAGTGATTTTCTAGCCATTTAATGTCCGTAATTTAAATTTGAACTACATCTACATGCAACGGCTAATCATAACGGTTTGAAAAATAATACTTTTGTGTACATGTGTGCGAGTTAAAAATCATCAAACAATGTAAATATCTATTGTTCAAAAAAGAAAATATAAAGATCTGGCAAGACAACCAGCCCCAACACGATTGGCACTCTATCTCGCGGCTCGAGGTTTGGTAGGTGAGTGGCGAGGGTCATTAATCAGACACGGTTCTGCATTGGAAACCACCAGCTATTATGTTCACACACGGATTTTGCTGCGGGAATCGTGTGTAATTCAAACACAGTACTCTTAAATTCCGGCGACCGGCGTGTGTATTGTTCCCATCGATCTAGATTCCGGCCGCCGATAAATACTAGCTTGCTCATGTCGTCCCTCCTGCATTCTCATCTAGATCCTCCCCTCGCTCGCCCTCTCTATCTTTCTCTCTCTCAAATCTCTGCCATGGCGTTGCCGGTCCACCCACATGCCGATGAGGAGTCACCACCCCACGAGGACACTCACTCGAATAGCAGCGACGAGGACCCCTATGCACCGCCGGATGAGGTTGTGCTAGACCCACCATCTTTGGATTGGTTTTGGGGGCAGTACAATCTTTGTCTGTGGAAGTCGCTGCCGCCGGCTGAGAAAGCCAGGCAAGTGGCGTTCAAGAAGGAGATAGCGGAGGAGGAAGCTAGGTACCAGGCGGCCTATGAAGCCTGTGATGCCGCCTGGAAAAAGGAGGCGGCAGAGCTTTTGGGGCGGGCGCGTTGTTGTGTGGAGGAGGTGTACGAAGACGGGTACTTCGCGAGGAAGGTCAAAGGCGCTAGCGCCTCGTGGCTGCGTGGCGGTGGGCCGATAAGCTCCAGCGTGCCACAGACGAGGAGCATTGGTGGGCACCCAATGAAATGGCAATATCGTTCGCGCTTGTCCGCCAGCAAGAGGCAGATCGGTACGTCAAGCGCTGCGAGGCAGGGGAGGCGGAGTACTGCCTCGGCACTGGGAAGACATCGCACACCAGGGAGCTGCTGGCGAGTGGCTGTTGGAATACTGGCCCCAGGGGGGATTATTAGTTTTAGTATTGTTTGTTTTCAATTTTATGCATTTTACCTAGTAGTTAAGCATCATCACGTATATGTGATGACATTATATATAATGAATTCCATTTTCTATCTGTTTTTGTATACTAATTTGAATCTAGCTGTTATCATCCACATACACAGAATGGATAGCATATATACGCACATTGAAAACAAAACATATAAGAACGCAAAACTGAGTACACACATTGAAACTATCGGTGTTCTGGGAACGGGGGTCCCCAGACTTGCCTGCCTGCGGCCTGCGGCGTGGCTCAAAGGGGGGCCCAGCACGGCCCATCTTCACCAACACAAACCCAAGACCCTCGCGAGGGGCCAAGCCTCGCGGGGTGGACGACGCGGAGCTTCCTCAGGCACGGCCTCGTCAGGCTGGCTCACGAGGAGGCGGAGAGATCAAGGTGGGGTACCTCACGAGGTGCCCATGACGCAAGCCATGAAAACTCAGGGCGCCAGGCGGGTGCCAGCCCGTGCAGCGTCCTCCTTTCCTCTTTGGTGCAAAGGGGCAAGCGTAGCCGCGGAGTACCGAGGCATCAGGCAAAGGTTGCCACTTCGGTGCAACGAGACCAAGACCAGGAGGACTACGAGAAGGAGGTCATTGTGGAGCCCAAGACGGCGTCATCACCAGAGCTTTGCGCAGGCGAAGACTACTTTTGTCAGGATAGCTGATACTTGCTGTCCCCCTTCAAATTAGCCCGCCATTGTTGGCTCCCTTCCTGCTCAATATTTGGGGAGAGGACCAGGGCCTCTATAAATAGGACCAGCCACCCACATAGAGGAGGACGAAGAGGACGACCAAGAGGACGACCAAGAGGAGGCAGGAAGAGGCTCGTTAGAAGGGTCGGTCAGAGGAGAGCAGAGAGAGAGAGAGAGAGAGAGAGAGAAAGGTGGCTGAACTCCTCCCAGCAGTTCATCGCCTCAGCCAAGAACAGACCCTCGCGAGGCTGTTCTTCCTTGTATTGTTCATCATCATCAGCCCAAGAGGCAATCCACACACCACACACTGGAGTAGGGTATTACACCACAACGGTGGCCCGAACCAGTATAAACCCTGTGTCTCTTGTGTTGTTCTTTCCTTAGTTTAGATCCAAGCATGGCGGAGGAGTGCAGGTAGGTAGGAGGCGAAATCTGCGCGCGCACCCCAGTGTTCGAACCTCAAGGGTCTGCCGGAACCCGAAATCTGACATTTGGCGCGCCAGGTAGGGGTGCGCCGGAATTCGCCTTCCACCGCCCCGTTCTCCTCCGACCGTCACGCCCATGTCTGACGCTCATCGGGCCCGCGCCGAGCGCCCAGCCGCACTCGCTTCCCGTGTCGCCCAGACGGCCCCTGTCGGCAAGCATCCACGCCTTTCCCCGTCACCTTCCATCAACGCCGCCACCGGCCCGACGGGGGACGAGCGGCAAGCATCGTCCCAGCATCCGTCCGTGTGGCAAGACGGCCGCACCGCAACTCCCTCGCTCGCCCCAGCTGGATCTTCGTCCCACGCGCTCCGCGCGCCCATGAAGGCTCGGGCTGCACTCATCGCGGCTAATGAGCTCCTGCACTACCATCCCGTCGACGACGTCTACGAGGAATGGCTCGACCGCGTCGCCGAGCTCGTCCGCGCTGTAGGGGGATCTTCGGCGCCGTCCGTTCCGCTGCACCGCACCCCGCCCCGCACGGGAGAAGAGGCTCCGGCGGAGCCCCGGCCGCCTCCTCCTCAAGAAGACGCCATGGCTCCAAGGTGCATGGCCCCTGGGCGGAACCCGCTCCGTCAGGTGCCAGCGTAGCAAGAACAGAGCTGCCAAGAAGTCCCTCGCCCGCCAGAAGCTGCCCGGGCGCTCCCTGCTCCAGCACGTCGCGACCATCCCCCTGCTCCAGCATGTGGGGACATGCAAGACCAGGCTCTCCATCACCCAAGGCCTCCCGTGGCCATAGCAGGCTGCCGCGCCTACACCACTGAACTACGCAGCGTCGCGTGGCCCGGCAAGTTCAAACCAGACCTGCCTCCTCGCTACGACGGCACGGCCGACCCTGCGGAGTTCCTCCAGCTCTACGATCTGGGCATCGAAGCTGCCAACGGAGACGAGAAGGTCATGGCGAACTGGTTTCCCATGGCGCTCAAGGACGGGGCCCGCACCTGGCTCCTGAACCTGGCTCCAAGCACAATCTCCTCCTGGGAAGAGATGCACACCCGCTTCATCGCCAACTTCCAAGGTACTCGCGACCGGCCACCCGCCGTGAGCGACATGCGCCGCATCAAGCAACAACCCGGGGAAACCCTGCAGAAGTACATCCAGCGCTTCAACAACGCACGCCTCAAAATCCCCAAGGTGACTGAGGAGGCCATCATCTCAGCTTTCTCCGACGGCGTGCGCGACGTCAAGATGAAGGAGGAGCTGGCGATGCATGAAGACCTGTGCACTTCCTTGGAGCTGTTCAACTTGGCAAACAAGTGCGCCAGGGCTGAGGAGGGGTGCCTCTCCCTCCTCGAGATGCCTGCCGCAGACCCAGAAGAGAAGAAGCTCAAGGCCAAGGATGTGAAGCGCAAGGGGGCTGCAGTGCTCGCGGCAGAACCCGACACCAAGTGGGACAGAGATCAGCCCGAACCTCCCAAGGGCAGCCGGTACTGCGTGTACCACGACCTCCACACCCACAACACCAACGAATGCCAAGAACTCCAAGCCGTGCGTGAAGGAAGGATCGGCCGACGCCCCGACCGCAGTGACCGGGACTACGGTCGAGGAGGAGGAAGAAACACAGGACGCTGGGAAGACTGTGGGCCGCGCCAAGGGTGGCGCGACCAACCTCGCGAGGATCGCTGGCAAGACCCGCCTCACAAGAGAGGATGGAGGGATCAGCCTCGCGAGGGAGACTGGAGGGATCAGCCTCGCGAGGATCGCCCGCTAGGCAACGCAGGCATCCCACCGCTGCCGCCGCAGCCAAGGAGAAACGAGGACCGCCATTAGGACGAGGAGGCTGGGGGCTTCTAGGAGCCGCGCGCGATCGCCTGCATCCTGGGCGGAGCTCAAGCCCCAACCTCTCAGCGCATCTTCAAGCAGTTCGCCCGCGAAGTGAACGCAGTACTCCCCAGACTCGAAGCCACACGCCCTTTCAGGTGGTCGGCGTGCGCCATCACGTTCAGCTCAGCAGATCGGCTCAAGTGTGCGGCAACAGCCGGAGTCCTCCCGATGCTTTGTTCCCCAATCATCAGCAACGTGGTGGTCACCAAGACCCTCATCGATGGCGGGGCAGGGCTCAACGTCCTGTTCGTGGAGACGTTCAACAACCTCCAAGTGCCCCACAGCCAGCTTCAGCCAACCAAGCCCTTCTCCGGTATCACCGACGGCTCCACGGTCCCGATTGGGCAGGTCCGCCTCCCTGTCACCTTCGGGGCACGCGACAACTACCGCACCGAGCTCATCGACTTCGACGTCGCTCACATTCGCCTGCCGTACAACGCCATCCTTGGGTACCCGGCGCTGGCCAAGTTCATGGTCGTGACTCATCACAGCTACAACGTCCTCAAGATGCCAGGAAGTGGCGGAGTCATCACAGTGCCCTGTGAAGAGAAGGACGCGGTGTGTTCCCTGGAACGAGCCTTTCAGGCCGCATCACTGGAAGACCCGAATCGCGGAAGCAGGAGGCTTCCCGAGACCGCCCCCAAGAAGAAGAAGACATCGTCCGGCCCGACCCCTCAGGAGGCAGGCCCCTCAGGGCCCGCGCCTGCCCAGGGGGAGCCTCCTTCCGTCGCATAGGAAAGCGCGCCCGGCGCCCTCCCCAGGCAGGGCTCGAGGGCTCTCCCCTGGCGGGCCACCGACCTAGCTAGGGTCACGAGGGAGGCGCTTGGGCACCACACGGAGGCGTGTTTTGAAGCACATTTCCCTCAAGAAGGAGCAAGGCAAGGAGATCCAGACCCACAGGAGTTCGTCAGCAAGGCCATTCAGGAGCTATAGGAGTCAAGAGTCATGAGAGGCGCCCGCCGCCTACCAGCAGTGGCCCCCCATCCAGGCGAGGATGGTGGGCTGCACGTCTGCATCAACATACCAAGGCTCGACCGAGTCGTCTCTCTGGAGCGCCTCTGGCCCTCACGAGTGGGGCGCTGCGGAGGTCCACCCCACAGCTATGTTCGCATGCCTTACGGCTTGCCGAATGCGGCTGATGCGTACCAGCGCCTCATGAGGGGCATCACGGAGGCACGAGAGGCTAGGCATTCTACAGCCCTGGCAGAGATGGAGATGGCCTGCGAGGAGCCGCCAGCACCTCCGGAGCCTCCCGAGGCCCCTGGGCCTGGGGGCTCGTGAGGATCGGCTCCTGCAGCCTCCCGAGCCTGCTACACCAACACCCCTTCGTCCTCAACATCATCAGGTGACATCTTTCGAGTTTTACTTCCAGCTGGGAGCGCCCCCACGGCTGCATTATTCCCAGGCCGCGTGGGTCCGTCCCTGCGGCGTGTATCCCTTTATTCCATGTTGTTAGCTTACCTTGTTGGGGGCACCCCTCAGGCTGCATGATCCCCAAGCTGCTCGGGCCAGGCCTAGTGGCATGTATCCCATTTGCGTTTATTTCCGATCATGCGTTAGACCCACCATGCTTGATTATTTGATGCTGGTCCATAGCACCTCTTCTCCTCCATGCCGACCACTTGCACGTTAAAGGGGGGCACCTGAGCATCGCGACTCATGGCTCTTACTGGCTCTCCAGCCCTCACCCTCTGGCCTTGTCCATGGCATCGTGACCTGGCATACCAGCGATGGCTGAGACCAGCTCGAGGGCCAGGACCCGAGGACGTACAGTGCCGACATCTAACCAAATTTGCAGGGACACATCACAAGATAAGGCCCAGTGCCAGGCGCAACCCGCCTAGAGGTAGGGCCCCGTGAGTCCCGCGCTGGCTCATGGGTGCCCAGATACACCTCGCCAGGCCCTACTGTGCCAGCCACGTGTCAGGGCAGGGCTGTACACGCCCCGGGGGCTCCTCTCGGAGGGCCCCCCCCCACGTACCAGTGGAAGCACCATGCTCCGCGCTGGCTAACGACACTGCCGAGGAGCGGCTATGCCCGTACACATACGGTAGCACTATGCTCCGCGCTGGTGATAAACAACTGAGGGTGGCCCCCGGGCCGCATCAACCTCAGGGAGCCCAGAGCTTAGTGTCTAGCCTCATCGTAACGCCTCCCCTCGGGAGTGCCGCGCGAGGGGGCTGGGCACGGGGGCTGCGCCTGGGTCACACCCGGATGCACGCCACCCGGCCAGGTCCCCCCGGGCCTGGTTCATCGCGTGTCTCTCCCGGAGCGGAGCCAAGGTACGAAGGACGTTTGAGCGTCAAGGGGGACTCCTGAGCATCGCGACTCAGGAGCCTAACTGGTCACGTAGCCCCTCACTCCGTGGCCCCGTCCTGGTTTCCGGTCGGGACCATCGCTGGGTGAGGCACGCGCGCGGCCGGGCTCTGCAGACGTAGAACGGTGGATCCACCCGCAGCACACCTCCCTACTTACTGTTCGTGCACCAAGGGGGACTCCTGAGCATCACGACTCAGGAGCCTAACTTGTCACGTAGCCCCTCACTCCTTGGTCCCATCCTGGTTTCCGGTCGGGACTATTGCTGGGTGAGGTACGCGCGGGGCTGGGCTCTGCCGGCATAGAACGTAAGCAATTAGGTAGGAAAAGCGCTAATTTCTAGGAATTCAAAAGCAAATATTACAGTCCACACTGTTATTTCAATGCCAAACGCAAGTTTAAACGCCTCCCCGAGGCATGATACATGTGCCGTAATTAAAAGCAGGACAACAGCCACGACGAAGTCACTTGGCGGCGGGGGAGCAGCGCGGAGTGGGTTCGCCTCACGGAGAAGCGGGGTCGACGGCGCCTTGCTCCGGCTTGGTGCTGAAGGCCCGAAACTTCCCCAGCAGAGCCTCCGCGCGACCCTTCACCGCCTCGGCAGCGGCAGCGGCACGCTCACCGCTCACTGGCTCCAGCAGGCTATCGAGGTCGACACCGGGATCGCAAAGGTAGATGTGGGTGAGGACCCGCGTCAGTGCTGCAGAAGACAGGACACGCGCCTCGGCCTCGGCCGTGGTGCCAAGGCCAAGGGCGACATCTTCAAGAGCGTGAACCAGGAAGGGAAGTAGCTTGGCAGGGCCGTCCTCAGCGCCAGCCAGCGGGCTCTCCAGGCCGCTGTCGTAAAGCGTCCTCAGCGAGGAGCGAGCCTTCGCCTCCAACTCCGTGAAGGCCGCGCGGTCCTCGGTAAGAACCAGGGCCTTGCCGTCCAGCTCGGCCTTCCACGCCCCAACTCCTTCTCTAGCGCGCCTAGGCGGTCGCGGCGCTTCCTGAGCTTGGCCTCCTGGCCCTCGACGGCTGCCTCGCGAGCCTTCACGCCTTCTTCCTGCTCTTGGCGAAGGCGGACCTCTTCCGCGAGCCGATCCCGCAGGCCTTGCAGCCCGTCCTCCAGCGCCTTGCAGCGACCGCGCACGTCGACCACCTCCCCCAAGGCTGCATCGCGGGCAGCCTTCGCCTCCAGGACGGCCTGCTTCTCCTCGTCGCATGCCGTCGAGGCCTGGACCAGCGCCGCCCGAATCGAGGCGTTGGAGCAAACCCATCCAGAAGCCAGCTCCAAACGGCCGGCCACCAAGCGGGGGTCGGCGCCAAGAAGATCCTGCCGCAGTTGGTCCAACTCAGCAACAGCATGATCCAGAACGGCAGGAGGAGTCGGAGAAACAGCGGCCGGTGGAGTAGGAGGAGAAGGCGGCAGCGCAGCCACAGCATCCTGAGGTGGAGTCTGCCGCGCCCCGACAGCTGTAGTGGCGGCGGCAGGCAAGAGCACCTCGGGAGCCACTTGGGCCGCGGGGGCTGAGCTCACCCCAGCCGGCTCAGCCAGACCTCACGAGGACGACCGGGTAGGAGAAGCCTGTGCGTCGCGGTCACCTTCCTTCGCGGGCAGAAGCGCCGCCACGGATGGAACCTCGGGAGCCCCCTTCGGCTTCTTTGCTGCGGGTGCCAACCTATCCAAAGATGCGGACGTCAAGCCTCAAAAGCAGAGCAAGAGATAAAGACAAGAATTGAATGCTTACGGGTCATCGCCAGTGAGCTCAAGCGGCCTCCGACCAAATTTGAAGCCTAAAAGCCGGCTGGAAGAGTCATCCTTGGAAAGCTTGGAGGCGGAAGGTACGTCTGCGGTTCGCCCCGGGGATGGGGTAGACGCGTGGGAGATCAGCCCGGTCCTGTCATTCTTCGGGATCGGGGGTGAGCTCCCGCCGTCCTGCTCGTTGTCGTCTTCGTCGTCATCCTCGTCGTCATCATTCGGAGAGAGGCAGAGAACGCGGCACCTGCGCCGGGGAGGGGAGCCCTCGACTCTCCGTCAGTCGCCTCGGAGTCAGGCCCTTTTCCGCGCTCCCCTCCCTCTTCCTCTTCGCTGGAGTCGCCGGAGGGCACGTCCACCGGTTCCTCGGGAGCTTCCAGGGGCACTGACCCATCCCCGTTGAAGACGGGTATGGACTTCACCACCCGCTCCCAGTCGTTGCGGAGGAACAAGGGCGTAGGAGCACCCTCTAGCCTCGCCACATTGCCCCCGACCAGAGATTGGAGAACCGCAGCCAGGTCTCCGGCGGCCAAGGCCGCGGGGTTCGGACGGGGCCTCCACATTGGAAGCGAGTACTGCCGAAGCGGAGCCAGCCGGTGCCCTAGGAACTCCCTCAGCAGCGACGCGCCGGTCAGCTTCGCCGCCGCCATGTCGGTCGGCCTCAGATTCGCGTCCATCTTCTCCAACACCATCTTCGCGCGGGGATCCGTGAGCTCCGCTCGACCCAAGTCGCTGGAGCTCATGGGCTGCTCCGTGGGCAGGATCAGCCGAGGGTGGATGCGCCCGGCATCCACCAAGATCCACTTGCTCCTGAAGCCCTCAATTCTCTTCCCAGAGTTCGAGATGGCAATGGCGCCGCCGAACGCGACGAAGCTCGCGCACGCGGAAGCGGTCCCATGAGAGGTCCGGAGGTAGATGTAGTGGCGCAGCAAGGCCACTGAGGGCTGCACCCCAACATGTGCTTCGCAATAATAAGCAAAGATTGCCAGGAGAAGGACAAATTTGAGATGGAGATGTAGAGCCTGTAGCTTGTAATGGTGGAGGACAGAGAAGAAGAATTCGGAGAAGGTAGGCACCAGGCCAGCAACAATGGCACTTACGAAGAGCGGATAGAAGATGCTCCTTTGACCCTCAGGGGTGGCGGAGCCGGCCTTGAACACCTTCTCCCCGTCGATGCCCCACGCCTTCGCCATCGGCGCAACCGGGCAAGGCCTGCCTCTGACACGTTCGGCGAGTCCAGGGCAGACGAGTACCAAGCTGCGGCCGGGGGCTGACGAGGCGCCATGGCTCCCTAGGCCGCGCGGTCAGAGCAGATATGGAAATCTCGGAGGAAGGAAGGAGAGGCGCAAGAAAGGGGATCTGAGCAGCAACCAGAGAAAGCAAGAAGCAGGGCCTAGGCGGATGCCACTCCTTTATCAACTCACGCGGTTACTGAGGCGCCCACGTCCAGTCAACCACCACGCAGCGCCCAAGGCCGCCGGCTGTTAGGGCCCACGGCGCTTCGCTCTTGCCCTTCCGCCTCCCTGCACGGCCAAGTGGGCCCCGGGGCTACTGTCAGCGTTCTGGGAATGGGGGTCCACAGACTTGCCTGCCTGCGGCCTACGGCGTGGCTCAAAGGGGGGCCCTGCACGGCCCATCTTCACCAACACAAACCCAAGACCCTCGCAAGGGGCCAAGCCTCGCGGGGTGGACGACGCGGAGCTTCTTCAGGCACGGCCTCGTCAGGCTGGCTCACGAGGAGGCGAAGAGATCAAGGCGGGGTACCTCACGAGGTGCCCATGACGCAAGCCATGACAACTCAGGGCGCCAGGCGGGTGCCAGCCCGCGCAGCGTCCTCCTTTCCTCTTTGGTGCAAAGGGGGCAAGCGCAGCCGCGGAGTACCGAGGCATCAGGAAAAGGTTGCCATTTCGGTGCAACGAAACCAAGACCAGGAGGACTACGAGACGGAGGTCACCGTGGAGCCCAAGACGGCGTCATCACCAGAGCTTTGCGCAGGTGAAGACTACTTTTGTCAGGATAGCTGATACTTGCTGTCCCCCTTCAAATTAGCCCGCCATTGTTGGCTCCCTTCCCGCTCAATATTTGGGGAGAGGACCAGGGCCTCTATAAATAGGACCAGCCACCCACATAGAGGAGGACGAAGAGGACGACCAAGAGGACGACCAAGAGGAGGAAGGAAGAGGCTCGTTAGAAGGGTCGGTCAGAGGAGAGCAGAGAGAGAGAGAGAGAAAGGTGGCTAAACTCCTCCCAGCAGTTCATCGCCTCAGCCAAGAAGAGACCCTCGCGAGGGTGTTCTTCCTTGTATTGTTCATCATCATCAGCCCAAGAGGCAATCCACACACCACATACTGGAGTAGGGTATTACACCACAACGGTGGCCCGAACCAGTATAAACCATGTGTCTCTTGTGTTGTTCTTTCCTTAGTTTAGATCCAAGCATGGCGGAGGGGTGCAGGTAGGTAGGAGGCGAAATCTCCGCGCACACCCCAGTGTTCGAACCTCAAGGGTCTGCCGGAACCCAAAATCTGACAGAAACAGAGCAATAAACGGAGTAATACTATGATTGCTGTGAATACATAGCTATCCACGTTGAAACGACCCAACAAAATAAAACGCGTCCTTGAGACCATGACCAGCAGCCCTTGCGTACGGTAGCTCTTGGCTCTGCCTGAACTCGTGTAGACATTTGTCCAAGCATTCAAAAAGCTCGTGGTATATGTGGAGCATGATCTCGAGCTCCAAGTTGGCTATTTCATCAGAGATCACCAGCTCTAGGATGTGACAACCATGTTCCTCTACTACGCCCAGGTGGACACCCGAGCCAAGGAGGCGGTCGAGCCTACTGACCAGCGCGTTGGCATCGAGCGGGCCGCGGGAAAGGCGAACGGCGCGACCCATGTGAATGGCGCGGCGGGCATCCGGTGCAAGTACCACGCGGCCGGCCTCTGGTGCAAGTATGGCGCAGAGGGCCTCTGCCCACTCCTGTCGAGCAATGGGGGTACCGCTGCGATGCCCTGTCGACAGTAGGGAAGCGCCGATGGATCAACTCTTGTTGTGCGGCGCTCCATGCCTCTTGCTCTGCGGCGCTCCAACAGTCTCGCCATGTGGCGAGTTGCAGCCTATCGGCGCAGACGCGCCTAGCTTGCTCTACGGTGCGCCATCGTTCATGTTGTGTAGCGAACTACAGACTATCTGTGCCGACATGCCTATCTTGATCCACGGTGCTGAAGCGCTATACGCCAAGGGTCTGCTCAACCCTAGCAATGACGCGCATCACGGCATCGTCCATCGCATTGCCGGGGAGCACCTCGGCCTCAATGGGCCGTGGCGCCTGCTCATTTTGCTCGTCAACGAGGTTGATGGCAGAGGCGGCGCTCTGGTGGGTTGGCATGCTTGGAAAAGGTGGATGTGCTACAGACTACGCTTGTTGCCTTCGTGTGTCACGCGCCTCCTAGGTTTATGCGCAATATCGCTGGGTGGCCGCACTACAAAAAAGACACATCCGTGACATTTTGGGCCAAACGAATTTTTTTGTCAAGCTTATGACACTTCTATGACGATAATTGTGACAAAACCCGGTATCATCATAGATGTGCTGGGGTCCTACTTCTATGACAAAAAATTGGCTTTTCGTCCTGGGCGAGCCAGAGACGTAGCTGCATGACATTCTTTGGGCCATCCATGACGGAAAAAACCGTGGTAGAAGCGAGGGCGAGGAAAATATCGGTGGAGTTCCCAGTTACGTCGCATGGTCGGGGCCGAGCGATGCGCGTTTCTCTCATACATACGTGCGTGTGTGCGAGGCGTTGCGCTCTAACTGAACCCGAGCGAGGCATTGGGCTCTAACTGAACCCGAGCGATTGCACTGCAGGCTACGCGTTACTGAACCCGAGTGATCGATTGATCCCTTGTGTTAACTAAACCCGAGTGATTCCTTCGGTACTGCTGCTAACTGAAGCCGATCGATGCTGCCTCTGGA
The DNA here is from genome assembly GCF_018294505.1 of Triticum aestivum. NCBI lineage: Eukaryota > Viridiplantae > Streptophyta > Magnoliopsida > Poales > Poaceae > Triticum > Triticum aestivum. The sequence continues at coordinate 395,843,386 of NC_057812.1, read as the reverse complement.
TGAACAGTGAGCGTTGTTGGGGGGTTTGCATGAACAGTTCCTGGTGGGGGGGGGTGGATGAACAGGACCCCGTGGTGTTTGTCGCTGGATGAACATGACCCTGATCGAGCCGGTTGGGGGGTGGATGTACAGGACCCCGGGAAGGTCTGGATGAACAGGACAACCCAGTGGAGGGCTGGTTGAACAGTTGCCAGTGGAGGGCCAGTTGAATAGTAGCCCTGTAGGGGTGGTTGAACAGGACCCCGTGGAGAGGGTTGGTTGAACAGTAGCCGGTGGAGGAGCACGTGGTGGAGGCTGGATGAACAGGAGCTCGTGGATGAACAAGAGCATGTGGAGGCTGGAGGAGGTCGACGGTGGATGAACAATAGCCTGTGGAGGCAGTCGATGGTGGAGATGAATAGTAGCCTGTGGAGTCCCATTTTGCGGTACGCCACACCCCTCCCGATGAACAGGACCCCTGTTTCGACCGTACCGCTCCGACACAAGTCTGTTTCCTCCACTTTGCGATATGCCACACCCCTCCCGATCAATAGGACCCCGTTTCCACTGCAGGAGGTGCAAGAGAAGTCCGTTTCCTCCGTTTTGCGGTACGCCAGACCCCTCCCATTGAACATGATCCCATTTCGACCATGTCCGGTTGCACACAAGGCTGTTTCCTCCATTCTGCGGTATGCCAAGCCTCGTTTCCATCGGCTATTCCATCCAAGCCGGCTGGCTCCCGATGAACAGCACGCATTCCGTTACCTCCCAATGAACACGACTCATTCTGTTGCCTCCCCATGAACACGACGACGATGCAGTTTGTCCGTGCCGACCCAGCCATGTACACAAGCCCTGGTCGTACGTATGCGTGAGTAGGCGTTCGAGACCCCGCCCGTATGTACGTACGTGGCCGTATTTACTTTCTTGCACCCTGGCCGTTGTACGGACATGTACATGCTACGTGTGCGCCTCTACTATGAGATGTGCGCGCCTCTACTACGACACGTGCCCTTCCTTACACAGTCACGGTTCATCACTGCAGCCTGCAAACAGACAATCATAAGTACGTACACGTTCGCGACCAGAATGACAATGCTACGTATGCTTCGACCAGGTGGGTCCCAACTGTCAGGCACTTCATTGCATGTGAAGATGTAGCTGGTGGATCCCAGCAAGTCAGGGGGCGAATCATTTTTTTGCCCGTAATGTGGACACACTTCCTTGGGTGCGGAGATATAGCTAGTGGGTCCCAGCAGTCAGGGGGGAAACATTTTTTTCGTGAAATATGGTCGCCCGTCCGGTGGGTCCCTGCTGTCAAGTGGAGGAATCATTATTTTGTGCGTAATAAGGAGGCATTTCCTTGTGTGCGGCCATGGACCCAGCTGTCAGCCTGTCCATGTACAGTCCACGTCCGATGGATGTCATTCCTTGACCACATTAACCTCGCCGCGCCGAGAGCACCAGGGCGGTGGACGATGGCAAGGCCTAGGAAGGGAATGACAAGATGCCGGGGAAGACGCGGCAGTGGAAGCCCACGCGGTGGGGAGTACGAGGGTTTACTGGTCCGGCTGCAGTTGCCGAAAAATAACATGAGGTGTGGGTGAGTAGAGGAATGGCCTGGCTAGCAATGGAGTAGGGTGGGGCAGTGTGGTTTGTGCGGGAGCACAGTCGGCCACGGGACGCAGGAGCAGGCAGTCCCACCGGCGCTGGTTTGGGCGGCAGGAGTAAGAAGACCAGAGGTTGAATAACACTACGACCGTTGGATGGACATCATATGGTCTCTGCAGCTAGAATCATTTATATTGACTAAGTTGACAAAGCCCTTGGTACGCGTCAACTTAGTAGACCCACAGTTCAACCTCCGAAACGGTGCGCCCCAGATCTCAGGGGGAGGAATCATTTTTTGGGCGGCTGAAGCTAGAATATCCGAGATTGAAGAAAAGCACGACATCTGTTGGATGGACATCCAATGGCCACTGCTGCTAGAACCGTGTGTTGACTATAAGTTGACAAAGCCTTGCATATGCGTCAAAATACTTCTTTTAGGGGACGCATCAACTTAGTAGGCCCATAACTGTGTGGCAGAGAACTTATAGCCCATTTGCCATTTGTAAGAATGTACAACCCATTTTTGAATTCTAATGGAATTTACTACAGCCCATTTACAGTTTGTTAAAAGTACAGCCCATTTTGTAGCTAGGACAACGATTAATAATTTCAACCAACCGTTCAAAATAGAATTCAATAAAATTTCCGACATTTTGATGGGATCCGAAATATTTTTATCCCGAAATTTCTAGTGAGATTAAATACAATTTCAATATAAATTTGTATTATGTAAAAATCCAATGAAACATTGCGCAAGCAACAATTAATGAAATTAAAATTTTCAAAATCCAAAAGTGATATTTTATAAAGTAATTACGTGTTTGGTGCATTTTTTATAGTTTCTGCTTAGTTTTTATAATTACATCCCATTTATTATTTCTTAAAGCCCAATTTCTTGTTAAGCCTAATGCATCCCACCTAGGAAAGATTTGCAGCCCAGCGGGGCGGAGAATAATAAGTTGACCCGGATTGTGTACAACTGTCGGCCGAGTTGCATTGCTGATGTTGAAAAAAGGTATGTGTAGTACAATACAACCTTACATGGCTACTCAGCCCACATTCAGTGACGCCGGAAAAGCCCAAACAAGGCATCTGTACAACTTTTTGAAATCAATGAGCTCAATTAGTAACTTAAGAAAAAAGTTAGAGAACAGTGGAACCTAATTAAAAGCTGTCACGAGCGAAGAAACAATTCAATGGGCCCCACTTGTGCGCGCGTGTGAGAGAGAGAGAAACCCATCAGTTAATGCTCATAAATACATCTTTCTGCCATATGCATTGATGATGCTCAGTAAAAACTTATATAGTTGACACAATCATATAGAACATCATAGCACACTGAACTTGCATACAAAAATTTCAGGCAGGCGACACAATCAGGGTAGAAGCAGTGCATCGCTACAGGTAGGGCTATGTTGTAACCAACGAACTCGTACATAAGGGTTCATCATCTTTATCAATGATAGGGAAATATCTTGAATGTTGTACAAAGAAAACAAACACACAAAACAATATATATAAGTTCTGCTAGAACATTTAGTTGACGTATAACCCTTTCTAAAAAAGGTTCAGGTAAAAAAATAGAACAGGTCACCATCAAATGTACTGGCACATCAGTGCTTCACACCCATAGCTCAGATTTAACTAGTACAGTATCTGACAAGATTCAGTTGTTACCTCAAATTAGAGCACATCCAGGCAGCCAGCCCCGCCTCTTCTCCCAAAGAAGCAGTGGCCTCCGCCGCGTGATGGAGTAGGCCCTATGCCATCCATCGTTCTGAGCAACACGGGGAAAGTCTGACGTTGACTCCTGTAATGGACGTCGTCGATGGACCAGGGCACCAGAAGCAGCGGCAGGACTTCGACTGATGGACTGACCACTTCTTCAACATGCATGAACACTCGACATGGGTACATCCCTAACGTGGTCCGTGGTGGTCTTGGTGGCGACGAATATTACAACACCGGTTCCTGCATCGGTATCTCAACACCAATCACCTTTGCTATGGTGGCCAGCTTCTTCATCCACGCCATAACCGTCAGAACCCAGCTATCTGGAGGAACAAACATACTTACGAGCTCACCTCCAAAGTAGTTGATAAGCTCATTCATGGACTCATTGTTCCAAGCACGTCGAGGCATGCCGTGGAAGGTAAGCTTTGTTAAAAACTCAAGCTTAGAGGGCACCGAGACCCATCCTGGGTGCCTCCGATCAAAGCTCACTAGCGCTCCATCGCAAAACAAACGCTGGGAAGATTCGAACACACGACTATAGACGAAAGTTGTTCGGAACCTAACGAAGAAATCAGCCGGTTAAGGACAGACTTCGACGAGCAAGTCACTTATTTGGATGTCGTGCGCAATGCCAAGAGATTTGACAAGGTCGTCCGGCGAGATGGGAGGCCGGTCGCCGTTGATGGTTACCATCAGCACTTTGCCGGCAAATTGGTCATCAAGCGCCGCCATGCCACTGTTGAGTGACAGCACGCAGCGCCCAAAGGCAGGACGGACCTTAAGATCTCCGGCTAGAAGATCCGCATTGACCGACGACATGATAGTGCGCTTGAGTACATGGAGTATAGGAGGGGGATTTGGGGGAACTGGAGTAGGAATCGAGATTCCAGAGGTGGGGGGGGGAGATTGGGGATGAAAAGGTAGCGGGAATTTCAAACACGCGCCAATATGCTCTCAGCGCGCAAGTGCACGAAAACACCGGTGGTGGCCACATGTCGGCCTAAGAGTCCCTATTCTTTCTTTTTTTAAGAGCCAACCTTTTTTAGGATCTTTTGAGAGCCCGGCTTGAGAGTCATAGTTGACCTATTTGGCATTGCATTACTACTTGACCCATATTCAATGACACCTCACTGGCCCAAACAAGTGTACATCATCGAAAAGACACTTAGCTCAAATTATAACTTGAAAAATGGAGATATACTCTGAACACTAGAGAATGGTGATACCCTCATTTAGCCCACCAGCAGTTCGAGACAATAAACAGTTCGAAACAATGATATATACAACATTCAAACACTGACTACGGATTACTACTTACATAAACAACAAGACATGATAGCTCATAAGAAGTCTTGCTACACCACCAAAACGCACCCATCTGCAGCGCTCAGACTCTCGTGATCCAGACAAGAATAACATTCTAAACAGAGGCAACTATTACATAGTAAGAGTGACATAGACGAGGATCACCAAATGACAATGAATATGCATAACAAAAGAGAGAACTACCCATCCAGAACATGCAGCAAAGACAACAAGTCATTCAAAGAGGGACGATCCAACACCATCATAATTTGCAGCCCCGGTTCAGCCACCAGTGTTCCGGAGACACCAGTACTCCACCCTTTCGACGGAACAACTCAATTACCTATCAACCTGAAGGCTTGAACCACATCACTGCCTGTCGGACTCGACACATCCAAGGATCAAAGTTAATCCAGATTCCTTTGTCATTCTCACCTTGTTTTGGCTGCATGCTATATCGTTGACAATCAGGGGAGTTTGCTCCCGAACTCCTGGGGCTCGCTGTGTAGACACAATTTTCCATAGCAAATAGAGCCTCTCTGCCATCAAGGTCCTTGTCAATGGTGATATCCTGGTTAATCGGATAATTGAGTCTGAGAAACAGAGATTGTGAAGCAAGGCTGTTTACCCGCCTCCAACTAAAAAATCCTAAAGGCCCCAACAAGCTGGTATCCTACTCACAGACGTAGCAGCCACTGTCTGGATACTCACGTATTTCACGGTGCTTGCATATAGTAGAGTTTTTGCAATATAACTTTTCTGTCTCATGTGTCCAAATGATCATCAATCTTTTGTCGTCGTCTGATCGAGCAAGGAACCAATTGTGCTTCCCTGTTTTTGGCAAAGGTGGTGTGATTACAAAGGGTAGTAATTGTAGGGACACTGCATCATATCAAAAAGGACAGGCATTGTTAATGTAAGATCAACATTGTTCAGAGTATGAGTAGGATAATGCAATAAATAACATTGATATGTCCCTATTGGAACTGGGAGGAAAATACAAGGAAATGTATACTGGGTTCGAAAATATAGAAGTGCCATGCATGGTTATACTCATGTTATCTCACAATCGATTCTTCACAGGAAACTACCATGTCATGCATGTTATGTAATCATGTTCTGTCCTCACAAACAAATTCTTCAAGGAAACTAATAGACCATGCATTGTTATATACTCATGTTCTGTGGGAAAAAAATTTGTGAGCATATTATTCTAGCCATTGATTGCTGAAGGGCGAATATAGTTATGTACACATGGTAAGCATTACATGATTTCACTATTTCCAAATATAGAGTTCTTCATATGCACATTTACTTCCTTAATGTATGGTTAGATGAAACCAATAGTGTGATGCATGTTTCTACATCAGTAAAATGAGGAAACTAACATGGCCATTCATACACACTCATATTTAGTAGTATATAGGTTACTATAAAGTAAAGAGAATATCAATATCTTCCTATCCGTTTGATTATTCAGGGGTACAAATTGGCTGTAATGACATGGTCACAATCTCATGAATTAACTCATTCCAAGTATAGATGATTTATGGTGTCTCTAATACATTGCCATAGTTCTACTCAAATTCTGCTCAAACAGGGATATGTAAATCATCACAAAAAGTTCAAATAGTGTCATGGCGTCATTGTTAACATCATACGGAAACAACTTACACGCACCGTCCCAGCAATACAGAAAATATAGAAGTGCCATCAGCTTTGTCGATCACATAGATGGTCCCTTTGCGTTCAATAGCCACACAAAAATGTGTATCAGCTTTGACGATGATCCACTATGAGCTGAGCTGTCTCCAGCTAATGAAGGCACCGGCGGAAAGATAGGCGAGTCCCTTGTCAAACAAGGCAATTAGCTTGAAGTCTGCGTAATCCGCATGTCGTGTGGGCATTTGGCAGTTTACAATCTTTTGCAAAATAAGGTGCGTCGAACTAACGACGTAATCTAGATGACTTGGACCGTGACAGCAAAACTCTATATCATCCAATGGAGGAAGGATAATCTCATGGGAGGTCTGGAAGTTCATGAGCACCAACTTTTTCCCGTCTTCTCTGAAAGCAGCCATCCAGTGGGAGTTCATGCCGACCCAGTACATACCTGCAAGAAGTTTCGGGCGATGGTGATCGGATCGAAGTCGAGGGAAATGATGTACGGCGATCCGCTACATACCTGCAAAGAAGTTTCGGCTGATTGAGGTCGGATTGAAGTCGAGGGGCATCATGTATGCCTCCATATCATGGTGAGCAAATCTCGCAAGACCAGATAGCAACAAGCAGGGTGTCTTGAAATGCTTAGGCCTCGCTTCGATGATGGCCATTTGCATGCCCCTCGAGCATGCAGCCAGCCGCAGGGCGATCAACATATCCATACATGAATAACAGAGGTCGAGGACGTCATTGGGGAGATTGCTCCAATCACGGCTCATATGGATGTTGCGCGGTTCACATTCGGCCATGGTGGAGTTTGGAAGGTGGGTTTTTTTTTGGGGGGGGGCTTGATTTACGGGGGAGAAGGCTCTCGGTATTGGAGCAGCTAGCGAGGGAATAGTTGTACTAGGGGAGGCGAGCGAGGCGAGGGTACGTGGGGCACAATGAGATGATGAAGAGTGACCTTAGGATCTCCGACAAGACAGAGATGAAGATGGAGATGGAGTGGTGCTAGGGGAGAGGGAGACGAGGCGAGGCATGCTATACAACGGCGGTGACAGTGACTGCATAGTGGACAAGGTGAGGCTGACTTTGGTAACCCGGACACACCAACTGGACTGGTGTCACCTCGGGCGCAGGGTCTTGTCACTTCAATGTGAGGTCCGGATGAATAATAGTGTTTTGACAATCCAGTGTACCACAGTTGTACTACCACTACTAGTCGGAGTAGTAGGAACATGAGTAGTACTCCCGTGCTAGCATGCCTCTAGGTTCACTTCATCCTCTAGGTATCATCCATATTGCGAGCAGAACCAAATTCTCGTGCATGCGGAAGCGCGAAGGACTTTTATTTTTTGAGGATAACCGCATATTCCTTAACTAGAGAATGTTGTGTCTCCCACGCACGTGCCAATATCCATCCGAACCAGCTACGACATATTATTTATCCGTTTGCATAGGTCCCACCTATCAGGAGGGGTGTAGAAATAAAATGGATTCATAAAATGTCTCGCGAGGGTGATTCGAAAGAATGACCTCAACTAGCCAGTGGCACATGTAGCGCTAGAAGGATGGGCACATACAGGGACATGCCCCACTCCTCAGTCTTCCTGCATAGCCTTTTCGTTTAGTCTACCTAGTCGTCTAATCAACTGCCTGCAGGCCACCTCTCCCATTTACTTCTCCATCGAGGACCGATTTTCCTCGGCTTCTTCACTACTCGTTCATCTTCATTTGCATCCAAACCACACTACATTCCCATTGTTTTAACCTCTTCACATCCTCCCGGAGTAATTCTGAAGCCCCTATAAATAATCATTTTCTTCAGTTAGACTAGCCATCTAATCCTAATTCTCCAAACCATAGCCCCCGGTCCAGGGTTCCAAATGGCGAAAGTGATCGAGATGCATGTTTTTAGCGTCCAACATGTCCTCGTCGAAGGCTCGTTGAGCATAGTCGCCACAGTCACCGACCACCCAAGGGTTGTTTGGAAGTGGATCAACAATGTATCCAACTCCCTCCGAAAGGTGGAGATGAAGGTCATTGGTCTCGACACAGAGTACACGGAGCGTGCCACTTGGAAGATCGAATGCGCAGCCGTCCTTCAGATGTGCCTCGAAGATGATCTTTTGGTGTACCACATCATACAGGCGCCCTCCGTACCAGGTGAACTTCATGACTTCTTGTCTCGGGAGGACATATACTTCTGTAGAATATTGTGATAAACCGACACCATCCCTATTCGACGTAGCAAATTTTGTGCTCGGAACAAATCTTCAGAAGGGTGACGAGACGCTGGCATTAAGGTCGTCTGCACGGGAGAATTATCCCTTGATGTACGAGCGGATACAATATGCTGCGCTCGATGCCCGTGTGAGTTTCGAGATAGCTTCAAGGTCAAGAGAGCTTGTTGCGAAGCCGTCTTCCATAGAAAATGAGAACGAGAAGAATAAGAAGAAGATGTTGCACCAGCACCAGGGCATTATGGATGGATGAACTATTTCCTCTCTTGTAAAAAAAATTATTCCCTCTTTGTGTATATTGATATAGGTGGACTATTTCGATGGTGTGCATGTCTTTGGAACAAGTAGTAGCATGGGTCCGCTTAGCTATAAGGAACTATTTATCCGCCTAGCTTTCTCTACTACTCCTTCCAGTGATCAGTATGCAATGCATGTGTCCGTAGACATGACAGCTTGTCCATGGAAGTACAACTACGGCGACCATCATGTGTCATCCACTACCACTCAGGATTACCACGATGCCGCTCCAACCCACGGCACCACGTCCCCCGACGTGCGGCTCACCCCTCTCGGCCGCACCGCCCCTCTGCATTTGTGTGCATGACATGTGGGCCAACTGAAATGCAGTGAGCATCAAGTTTCGCAGGGCCACCAGTGCTTGAAAGAGGTTCCGGCCATGGAGGCCCATTAGGGTGGCAGGCAATGAGGAGCCCGGGCGTGCGGGCTGGAGGAGTACGGCGGTGCCATCCCCGGGCTTCTTGAGGACGGTGAAGTTGTTGGTGGTGGCAATGATCATCTGGTCCAACTGAGAGTCGTAGTTGGCGTCGACGGTGGCCATCCACCAGCCGGTCGCGAACACTGTCTGGAGACGATCCTCGGCACCATGACGCAGGCCGGCGTCGTGGACCATCTGGCAGAGCTGCTGGCCGCTCACGCGCATCGCCTCCATGGGTCTGTAGTGAGCACTTTTGCACTTAGTGTAGGAGCTTAGGCAAATGCTTAGGTGCGTATGATGTGGTAGATGCATTGGAATGGAGGGGCGCCTTTATATGAGTGCAAATTGCATTGCATTCACATCATGCAACCTCTTTTCCCGACCCTCCTCCCATAACTTCCCTCATGCATGCACGATGCTAATAGAAGGAGGATGCATCATTGGTCGTTCAACATTTCGGGAACCGCTACCCCTTCCCTCGTCTGCATTAAAGCCGTATCAGGAACTGCGCTGCCCGCTGTCAAATCGAATAGTACTGCGCCACCTGCTGCACGCCCGGCTGAACACGCCTCCTCGCCATCAAACCCCTCCGTTAAACCTGCATACAAACCGAGAAACCTACTCTGGCCAAACGTCCATTGATGAGCGGGCCGGAATTAAACGCAACACCGGCCGAGCTCCTCCCGTCCGCCCTCAGTTTAAATGAGGCCAGACGCCGGCCAAGCTCCTACCGCCCACCCTCTATTTAAACGAGACCAGATAGACAATGGGCAAGAATCGCACGCCTCCGCCGCTCACCCATCTCCTCCTTCACCATTTTCTCCACTCTTCCGATGGCTTTCGAGGAGCCGTTCTCCGGCATACCACCCGGCTGGGTGGCCTACCGAGCCCTCCGGATACGGGCGAGGCCACTTGGTGCTTCACCAACCTTGCTTGGCCCGACGGCGCCAGTTGCCGCCCCAATTCGGCGCGTGGTTCAACAACTCGCCGCTCCAGTTAAACTCGATGAGGAGTGTCGAGTTGCTCCACGCCGGCACGGCGGCGAGCATGCCGGTACGGGCGTCGTCGCTGCCGCGTCGTACCGCGCCACCACTGTCTGTGGTGGGCGCGCCTCCCGTGCCTGCGACAACGCCATGCAGGCAGAGACAGAAGCCAAGTGCGTGGAGAGCGATGAGTCGATGGCTAGCTTCTCCGTGTCCGCCGCTATCATCGAGAAGTAGAACACAGGAGGCCGCCGCCACTTCGGACCCATGAAGGCCACCGCCGAGGTGACAACTGTGCATTCAGGTGGTTTCTTTGCTGCTTCGTCTCTTCCGAGGACCTTCGTCGACCCCACAAGTGTCTGCCGGACATGAGGAAGACAAAGGGATCCGCGGGCAGCCATTTAGATTAGGTACTCCCTCTCCGGCTGGCAGGAAATATAACTAAAATAGGTCTAGATACATCCATTTCTAGGACAAGTATTTCCGGACGGAGGGAGTATTAATTATACCAAGAGAGCTGGATTAGCACCGCTTAGTTCATGTAAATGTAATGAAATCCATCATGTTTATATGAAGATCCGGCTTTTTTATATGAAATCCTTCATGCTTATATGAAAATAGTCCGTGTTTGCACAAATTTCATCTGGTTGGTTAGAGTTGTGAAAACGTATGCCGCTGGCGTTTGATGTCGTCCTCCGCCGAAGGAAGCGGGAGGAAATTATCCAGTTGCCATTGGAGATGCTCTTATGCTGGAAATATTAGAGTCACATCCAATCCATTTGAGCTAATTGCGTGTATGATTCTCCCTCTATAAAAAGTTAATTGCATGTACATTGTACACGTGACTTGCAGGGTGGCAACAGCTTCGTACAGAAAGTGAAAAAGGAACAAGTCCATCCTTAATATTATATTCCAAGTACTTTGCGGGTTCCACTGTCAGTATAGTAGAGAAAGAAGTATATATTAAATAAGTAATATATAATATAAAAATCTGAAGTTAAAGACAGAATTCGAACTCAGGTCATCGCGTTGCGAGCATCTAGCGCTAACCAGTCTAGCACATTTTTGTTGTAGACCATGCTGGAGATATATCTCCATGTCTACTCTTATACTCCATCCATTCCTAAATATTTGTCTTTTTCAGATTTCAGATGGACTACCACATACGGATGTGTATGTAGACATATTTTAGAGTGTAGATTCACTCATTTTGCTCTGTATGTAGTCACTTGTTGAAATCTCTAAAAAGACAAATATTTAGGAATGGAGGGAGTAGAAAACAGAGTTGGTGATGATGTTGTGCGTGCCATCCTGCAATATAGGCCGTTGGATTTATATCTAATGGATAGGAAGGAAACTATGGCAATTTTGCAAAAAAGATACCCCCAACCCCTCTCCACATTTGCAATTAAGGCATTCCCTTGTTCATCCTTTTCTCTACTCTTACTACCAATGTGCCCGTGCATTGCAACAGATCCAATATAGAATAATACATGTTCACAAACTTGAAAGAAAAACACTCTAGTTTGGTGTATATATCACTAAAAATATACTTGTATTATGTTTCACTCAAAATATATTCCTTGTGGCTGTTTTGATGAGGTGGGGAGGGATGCGGTTGGTTTCAAGATACTAAGGGGTTTCTGCAAATTTGAGTAGAGAAGTGGGGTCTTGTTGCAAAAATGCCAGGACTTACATCATAGTCATTAGATGCAGATCTGATGTTCAGAAATGACGGATGGCAGACACACCATCATCACCAACAGAGTCTTCTATAGGAGTTAGGGATAAAAATAGAGTTGGTGATGATGGTGTGCCTGCCATCCTGCAGTATAGGTCGTCCGATTTATATCTGATGGATAGGAAGGAAACTATGGCAATTTTGCAGAAAAATACCTACACCCCTCTCCACATTATAAATAAAGCCTTCCCTCATTCATCCTTTTCTCTCACAAGATAAACTACTCATATAAATGCATCTTGATTTTTCATGCAACGCATGGGCATCTTGCTAGTCTCTCACAAGATAAACTACTCATCCAAATGCATCTTGATGTTCCGTGCAACGCACGGGCATCTAGCTAGTTTCTTTTAAAATAGTTACTACGATAATTGGGTTGAAGTGATATATTTTATGTCCGCCCCGAATGATTTCAGATTCAATAGTAGTAACAAAGAAAAGGTTGTCTTGTTATTTAACAGAAAACAGGGTGAAAACTATCACATGAGGCCGGTAAAAACAAGGCACACTGGGTTCAGCGCCATTGTCACTACAGCTGTGCGTGCGCGAGAAGTCTACATATCGAGGGGGCTATAGAGAAAAAGACGTATCGAGTGTGTCTTAGCGACACAATGTTTGAGAGAGAAACCAATTGATAGATTAAGATCAGATCGAGTTGTCACCCTTCTGTTGTCATTGTTGGGGTTGGGGGTGGGGAGAGGAAGGGAGAGAAAGACGTATCGAGAGTGTGCATGGTAGGAACAACTAGTGAGTGTGTGTATGTGTGTGTGTTTGAAAGAAGAGTAGATAGATTACTATCAAGATCGAGGTAAAACCCTACTCCTTTAGTGTCGGGTAGTGTGCGTGTGTGTGAGTTTGAGAGAGAAGCCAGTCGGTAGATTAATATCAAGATCGAGGTGTCAACCTACTCCTTGGGTGTAGGGAAGTGTGTGTGTGTGTGGGTGGGGGGCAGTGACACTTACATATCTCTACTCTTATAAAAAACAAAGTTGGTGATGATGGTGTTCCTGCCATCTGATTTATATCTAACGGATAGGAAGGAAACTATGGCAATTTTGCAAAAAGATACCCACACCCCTCTCCACATTTGAAAATAAGGCATTCCCTCGTTCATCCTTTTCTCCCACAAGATAAACTACTCATACAAATGCATCCTGATGTTCCATGCAACGCATGCGCATCTTGCTAGTAGGGAGAACGAGTTTGTGTGACACATATCTATATTAAGGGATAGGTAGATAGCATGTGTGCGAGGCATACTTAAAGAATCACGGAGATAAACAAATGGTGTGCATGCAACTGCCGAAAAAACATGAAGCTATAAACAATGTCTACGCGCGCGCGCGCATGTGTTTGTGTGTGTGTGTGTGTGAGAGAGAGAGAGAGAGAGTGAAATCTCAAAACAAAAGGTGCTCTGCTGGAATCCCATTGTATATATTCATATGTTTCCGGAACTCGAGTTAACCTTAGGCATATGTGTGAGAGATATAATTATACTTTGAAACAGTAGTGGCTGTAGGTGGGCGGAATTAAAGGGGTGGGTCTGTTCGACAGATAGAGCGTGTGTGTTTGTGTGTGAGAAACTTGTAGGACGGGGTAGAAAGACGAATTCTAACCTTGACGGAGGGAGATACATACGCAAAGTGCGCGTCTGTGATTCCGATGCCCACTGGGAAATGAGATACGTATGCGTGTGAGAGAGATTGCACAATTCATTCACGTATCACTATCTAGCGATCGTGGACGTGCATCACTTGAACATAAATCAATATCTAGTTCGTATCGTGGCCAAAGGTACAATATCGATTCAACGCTATAAAGATTGGACACTCACATATCCCATTTTTCTATCTAAATAAACCTTTTCAATTCTGCATGCCAAAGTTACAGTGATGTTTCTTCAAACAACCAATGTAGCTATCATGTACATGCACCATTGTTACTCTTGCATTCAAATACATCAGTCTTGGATGATTTAAGGTTCAATTATGAAGTAATATATGTAATATTCATATGTGAATTCAACGGGTATGCAATTTATGAAGTGGGGGCTTTGTAGTCATATGAGGTAACACTTTTAAGTAGCGGACTACAATATCCATTTCTTTTGTTGGACTACAATATACATTGCTTTTTGTGCGCCTCTACACTAACACGTCAATGAATTATGTCTAAAGTAAATAACCAATGGCACTAAATTATCTATTTACACGAGAAATACATAGGCTAAGCGTTTGCTCCTTTTTTTGCGAACGCGCCTCTACTCCCGTACGATTGGCCGTGCCCGTTTGAACATCCAAGTTATCGGCGCATCATCCCGAGTTATTGTATTTTTTCTGGGGTGGACTTCACACCAGTTATTAACTGCTGACACATGCCCCGTGTACACAGTCTCGCATGACCTACCCGCTAGCACGGTCCAAAGTTAGTTGAAACTAGATACAAACGATCCCGTGGGCGGCAAAATCTCCCGCCTCCTTCTAAAATTTCCGCCACCTAGTCTTTAGCATGCGAAATTCCCCTTTTGTCCTTGGTGCATGGAGAACAACAGTTACAATACCGCCCTCATCTACATAATAGGTCGGGGCTGCTTTGGTAAATTCCGATTCCCCCCACCACACGGCACCCCCATTTCCTCTCCCCTCCCACAAAAACGACTAACTCTACAGCACCATAGCATCTTACATCACACCCTCTGTACTTCATCGGCCTTTCTACCCCTCCCCTCTCGAAACCCTAGACTGCTCATCCACCGGCGTACCAGAGCCCATTCACTGCCAGTGGCGTCCACCTCGCTAGATCTGCTTCTGCGCCCACATCTAACCCTCCCACCTCCAATAGAAACAAGTAGACTGCTCATCCACCACTTTACCACAGCCCATTCAGTGCCGGCCTTGTCCATGGCACCGGATCTGCTTCGCCGTTACTCTCTTCAACCTTCGTGCATCTGCAGCGGCTCATTCGTACTCCCACCGGAGACGTTTCGTCCACACACCCCCAGAACCGTCCCACCGACGCCCCCATCGATGGCCTCTGCTCCTCTTTGCCGACACCTCAACCCTACCAGAGCCGCTTCACCGACACCATCATCAA
Source organism: Triticum aestivum (assembly GCF_018294505.1). NCBI lineage: Eukaryota > Viridiplantae > Streptophyta > Magnoliopsida > Poales > Poaceae > Triticum > Triticum aestivum. The sequence continues at coordinate 395,828,320 of NC_057812.1, read as the reverse complement.
CCCTACCGGAGTAGCTTCGCCCATACCATTCTCAACCCTACCGGGGCTGCTTTGCCAACTCACAAGTCCAATCCTACCAGAGCCGCTTCACCGACACCATCATCAACCCTACCGGAGTAGCTTCACCTATACCATTCTCAACCCTACCAGGGCTGCTTTGCCAACTCACAATTCCATGACCACAGATCTGCTTCGTCGCACCCTCATCCAACCTACCGGAGTAGCTTCTGACGCCCCGTCCACGGTCGCAGATCCGCATCGTCGACACCATCCTTAACCCAACCACCGGAGCAGCTTCACCGACGCCCTCGTCCATGGCCACAGATCTGCTTCACCCACACCGTAGTCCACCCTTCCGGAGCCGTTCCACAAACACCCTACTGGACGGTTCTAGATCTCCTTACCCGACCCGACAGCCAGCGCAACGTCATCACCCTTGACGTTTCTAACCTAGTTCCCACCGTTTGGCAAGATGCCAAGCACCCGCCACGGCCTAGGTACTTCACCTTTAACCCCGTCCAACATCACCTGCCTGATGTACTTCAAATATACTGACATGTCGTTGTTACCTGTTATGCAGCTGGCAAAAACTACAAGGACGATGTTTCTTCTGGGTCTAACAGCTTGGCCAACCAAGATTCTGGACCAAGGCATTGCTATGATCTTGTAAGTGAGTCTCTCTCTCTTGTATTGTTGTGTTCCTGCCAGCGTGCTTTTCTAGGATTTTCGACCAGTAATCCCTTTGTGCAGACAATGATTTCTACTACGGGTTGCTAAATTGGATATGTAGATGTCATACATGATACTACATCGTACCTCCGTTCCTAAATATAAGTCTTTCTAGAGATTCCACTATAGGCTACATACGGAGCAAAATGAGTGAATCTACACTCGAAAATGCATCTATATACATCTGTACGTGGTCCATACTCTAATCTCTACGATGACATATATTTAGGAACATAGGTAGTACATTACACAAAATCATAGGTGGCATGTAGGAATTCCAGTGCACCACATTAGGCTCCCTGAGAGTGCCTGCTAGTCCAGCACACAGAGTCATGGCTAGTTTATGCTACGCACACAATTGTTAATTGGTGGTTTAAGTATGCACAAGGGATATGCAATGTATTATCATGTAGAGATGTCTGAAATTAGCCGTGACAACTTACAGATAGGGTTACACAATGAAAAAGTACAAGATGTATGTGGCAATTTCATGGAACATCGCAAAGAAGGAGAGGCAACGGTGAGCCTATACAGTGTGCTACGGTAGGTCACTCCTCCATTGCAATCATCATGACATGTTATTTGTATGTCAGTTCTATTGGCCAAGTTTATTAGGGACAGTTATTACGTGTTATCCTAAGAAAATAAGCACATGTGAATATAAGCTCAAGGTAATAAGCCAACTAGTTCTTTTCATTGCCTTCCTTTTCAGCTTATCTTTGATATGATCAGTGAAAAGTCTTGATTGCATTATATTTTGTCATTTTTCTGCCCATATGAAAATTAATTTGACTTTCAAACATCACAAATTGAACCCACTACAGTAATTAATATGATAGGAAAACATACCATCACTATTTGTTCAAAATGCAAATACAAAGATACCATCTACTTGGCACAATCTACTTTGGTCAATGTCTTCCATAGAGATCCCATTGCCTAATTTAAATGAAGAATGCATGACCCACATTTAAATGAAGAACAATTATTTATTGAAATTCGATGGTCCAAGTGGCTGGTTATTATCATATAGCAGCACCACCTGAAAGCATCATATAGCAGCAGCAGCTCATAGCAACTCATCATACAGCAGCAGCAGCAGTGTGCAATTCATCATATACCAGCAGTAGCTCATAGCAATTCATCATATAGTAGCAGCAGGAGCAGCTCATAGCAATTCATCATATAGCAGCAGCAGAAGCAGCTCATAGCAATTCATCATATAGTAGCAGCAGGAGCAGCTTATAGCAACTCATCATATAATGGCAGCAGGAGCTCATAGCAATTCATCATATAGTAGTAGCATCTCATAGCAATTCATCGTATAACAGTAGCAGGGGCAGCTCATAACAATGCATCGTATAGCAGCAGCAGAAGTAGCTCATATCAATTCATTGTATAGTGAATCAGAATGAAAATTTGGCAAAAAATCAGAGGAGATCCTCACCTTGTTGGATGAGCTCATCCTTCAATAGCACCTCAAGGCCACGCCCTTGGAGGAGGGGAGGGGGAATAAGGTGCCTTCTGCCGTAGTGTGGCATCAGCCGTAGTTGTGCGGCGCCTGCTGGAGTAGTGCGTTGGACGGACCACAATGGAGCAGCTGCTGGAGACCATGAGAATGAGGGGCGGTGCCAGAGGGAGGAGCACCCGAGGAGATTTGGCCCTACCCGTCGGCCATGTAGCCTAGCTGGACAGAGCATAGTCGAGGACGAGGCCAGAGGGACCAGTGGTGATGGCTCGCTGGAGGAACCCTAGCGCTGCAGGCAGGGGATTGAGGTAGAGGAAAAGGGGAGAGGAGATGCAAGCGGGTAGGGCAATTGCATTTTGAGTGTAATATAGGCAGACAACAGATTAATTTCATTAGTCCCCTTCCCTTCAATTTTTAGTAAGCTTCTACCCAAAAGACGCCGCTCCATAGCGAAATAAGTTAAGCCCAAGCCCATAACTCAAAAATGACTTCTTTATATCTTTTATGTCTTATTTTGACAATAAGCTCCGAAAAGGCAGAATAGAACTGGCCCTTAACCTGCAATTCAATTGTGCGTGCAATGATGAATCACTCCAGCCTGCTATAGTGTACATTTACGCATCATCATACATGGCATAACCTAATACATGTGCATTCCATTGTAGAATCTGGAATATGCAATGTTTATGTTAGTTCATACGTTGAACGTGATGCTTAAATGCCCCTTAAATCTGGTCAGTCAAGTGATGGTCTTTAAGACTCCTTCTTTGCTTCTTTTCTTGATACATCTATTCAATTGCTTGTTTGCATCAGCCAACCATACCAGAATTGTTTGCTTTTATTACTTGTTGTTCTTGACTTAACACTCTAACAGAGCTTGTCAACGATTTAAACACTAAGGGCTGCTGTAGTGGGGGCTTTTCTAGCTCATAGGTGACATAAAGGTTTGGTTGTACACTAAAGTAGGCTCTCCAATAGTACCTAGAGATCCAGTTCGAAGGTATGCCTACTTTTTACATAGTGCACACATAGTAAATGCTCATTTCATTGTGTGCAAGTGCAAGAGATGTGGCATGTTTCATTATGTGGTGTTGTTTTGTCATAATCTCATCCTTTTGTGTTGTTCACAGACTGGAAAGTATGCATATTTTTGTTCCAAGGAGACGAGTAACTAATTTGTGTCACCTTGTAGAGGAGGTGCAATGAAGATAAGATTGAGGATTTGCAAGTACAAGATGTTAGGAAGGAGCGTCGCAAGAGAAGTACGAGCAGCGCTGAGCCTGTTCAACCAGTTAAGGTAAGTCACCGTATCCAACTCAACAGTTCAATTCCTTGTTTGTTTCAGGCATAGTTAATTTGCTCTTTTCAATTTCTTTATTTGTCCTCAGTTAATGAGATGCCCAAACAATGATGCCTAATGTTGGGTACTTGTATAACTATTAGTTGACATAATTAAAGGCCTTACCATTTAATTACTCTGGCGAAGTGTGCTTGAAGCTTTGAAGTCTATTAACCAACTGTTACTGCACGAGGCTCACAATCTAGTTTATACTAGGCTAATGATTACATAGCTTTGCTGTTGTAGTAGGTTTATATGAATCCCTCTACTATTCATTATGCTCCCTAACACTTTAATTGAGCTACAGAATGACCAACTGCTTGCTTACTTATACGCAACATGCTGTCTAAATTTGTAATTGTCTATGTTTTGGATTTGGCCCCAACATCATGCTCCTGTAGTGAGCTAAGAGAGATTTTTGTATGCAGGCTGCATAGACTACCATTTTTATATTTTTTAAAATATCACCTGCTTATGCTTCATGACGTGTAACATTATTGTTAGTCCTGTTTTGCCATGTACAAAATAGTCTCTCTTGCTCGCTTCACTGTTGTTACTATATTTTTGCCCTAGTCCTGTGTACTTACATAAACATTTCAGGATGAAGTGACATCAACACAAAGATCTGCGAGCAGTGCGGCATGGCCGTTACCGAATGATTATGGATTGGAACTGGAATGTGCTGATGTTCTCGAGCATTAACTAGAGGTGGCAAGACAACGCATAGATGATTCTCAACGTACAATCAACAAGTTGAGACTAGACATGCATGTATTAGATGCAGGAGTCAAAAAATGGAAAAAGACACCGAGGTAACGACAAAGGAATTGGAGATTTTGCAGACTGAAAATTTGTGCTATCTGAATCCGGCCAATCCTATTTTCTGAAGAGATTATAGTTCAAATGGTAAGTTCTGTTGATGCGTGTCCATGATTTATGAGCTTTATTTGTCCAGGGTATGTAATTTGTTGTTTGTGTATGCTTTATTATCACTGGTGCCGAACTATAATGCCTAGTGGGTATACTTAGCTGTAATTTCTTTATTGTATAGTGTAGGATTATTCTACGTTTCTATGCCTTAGTCTTTTTATTGTAAAGTGTATGTCTTTAGAGGCGATAGTATAGAGTAGGATAATTCTTGAATATGCTATATCGTTGAAACGGGGGCCAACATGCCCAAACATTTCCTGGACGCCATACAAACGAACAAACATGTGTAGTCAAAGACGGCCTTAATTGGGCTGGTTCAAAATAATATTAAGTGGATCCCAAATGATGTGGCCCACCGTAACAACAACTCTTAGCAGGCCGTTAATAGGCCAAAAGCTCGATAGGGCCGTATAAATGGAAATGGCCCATGGGCCTCTAGCAGGCCGAAATAGATGTCAATTTTATCTCGGCCCTTTTACTTTACGGGCCAATAAGAAGCCTATAGTGTTATGGGACAGAGGAGGCCCAATTTGCAAACTAGGCTTTTAACAGGCCGAAAGTCGCGCTCGGCTGAAATGATGCCATGTGGAAGGTGGCCCCCTAATGGACCTAAAGTCAAAGGCCAAACTGTTGTGCGGGCCGTTAACAGGCCGAGAGACAAAATGGGCTAGGAGTTGGCCCATTTACCGAATGGGACAAGTACAGGCCTAAAGTCATAGCGGGCTAGAATTGGCCCAACTGCAGAATGGGCTGAGAAAAGGCCGAAAGACGTTCCGGGCTGTTAACAGGCTGGAACTGATGATGGGCCGCTAACAGGCCGAAAGAAGTTTGGGCCGCAATTGGGCCCAAAGACGTAGTGTGCCGTTAACGTGCTAAAACTAACGATGGGCTGGAAATTGTCAAATGTAGAATGGGCCTTTGATGGGCCGATTATATGTAACTTGTATGGGCCATGCTTGTAAATGGGCCTGACAAGTAGGCCGCTAATGCGCCGGCCCACTTATTTTGACAGGCCCGACCTTTTAACCTGGATGGGCCACTGTTGAGCCGGTCCACGTGTCGACATATCATAGGCTCATCTCGCCCATTGGATGAGTGACACATGTGCCAATGTGGAGCTGACACGTGGTTCCGTCGTCTAATGAGAATTTTACTCGTGGAAAATCGGCATTGGTCGTGGTTGTTAGTGGGTTATCGGATCCAAAACCAGACCCGATAGCTTAACGGCGACCCGTTACGATGGATGCCACGTGTCAGTCACCCTTGACGAAATCACTTCCATGACGCGACATTTATCGTCATGGAAGTGAACACTTTTGTGATGATAATTTTGTTAATGTCATGGAACACTTCTACGACAACACATTATGACTATCTTGATTCTGTCATAAAATCGTCATGGATGTACATGGATGACAGAAAATGTGACCTACTATGACAAACACGTATCATCACGGAACTGTCTTTTTATTGTAGTGCGGGAAACCAGTGAGGAAATGCAGGGAAACGGTGGCGTGTTCAGAAAATGCCATCAATTAATGGAAACTTAGCATAGAAGGAACATCGAGCTAGCACAAGAAGTAGATGATAACCAGATGATCATTTATCCTAGTTAATTATGCATGTAATAGTTTACTTTGGTGTGTGGAAATTTCATGTGTGTATTAGCCACCTATGTAATTGGATGTTTGTCGCGTATTACACACATCTTGCTTATGTGAAACATTTTTGTTCTCTTCGCTCAACACAAATAGTTTATCGGAATGAACTGTATGCCCTCCATTGCACACCTTGATCTAGTTGAACCATTTCTGTTGCGTTGCCTAATCGAAAATAGTTCATCCGAGTGAACCATATGTCGTATATTGCACACTCCTTGATATGGCTGACCGTTTCTTTTGTGTTGCCTAATCACAAACAGTTCATCCGAGTGAACCGTATGCTGTATATCGCACACATCTTCATCTGCCTGCCCGTTTCTTTTGTTTCTCCTCATTGCAAACAGTTCATTGAACTGAACCGTATGCCCTGCATCGCACACACAACTAAAATCTGAACCGTGTTTGATGCATCCTCCATGGCAAATGTTTTGTAACTTTTTTGACGGGTTTTTTTACATCACCGTTTGCGATTATTGCATCGCACACAGTTTCGTTGAATGGTCTCTGATCGTAGTGTCACATTAGTACTAGTCATGTGGCAGCCATTTGGAAGACGTATTACCTCTATATGAAACCCGTCCAGAGGCTTGTCAAGCAGATAAGAAGAAGATGATTAAGCGGCATTGCAGGCTCGCTGAGCTGCATCCTCAACATGACACATAGCAGTGAATTTAATGCACGTTGTCCTAACTGCCAGAGTTAGGTATGATAGCACTGTTGGCTATCTAATCACTAGATAATGACTGTTTTGCCAATGTGGTTACCCCTTAGCCTATAAAAGGAGGGCCATGGCAAACTAGAGGAGGATTCAGACCCTTGCACATTTGTATGTGCGTAGCTGCTCTCCCCTAGGCTACCTTGCCGGGCTCGAGCGTTGCACGCCCATCGTGATCCTTCCCTCCATCCACCAAATTAGGAGTAGGGTTTTATGCTTCTCAGCGGCCCAAACTTGGGTAAAAACCACCAGCGTCACCATTGTCGTGCTACTTCATGGCCTTTGCTCTTTATGCAACATGACCTTCCCCCTTGCCGAACCATAAGGGGTCGATGGCCCCATAGGTGATCGTGTTCCACCAAGACATCTTTGGTAGGAGAGGTAGGGGGAAGTGCTTGCGCGAATCTGAGCTTGTGAACAGCGCGTCAATCTTCATTATCATCTTCTTCATCGCTAGCTTCATCATCCATGGCGGCCAAAAAGAAGCCCAGCGCAATGGCTCATCCTTCCACTTCGAAAACCCCCTCGCACACAGCCACTGAGGCCATAGGCGTCGCGACAGTGTTGGGAGACGTGCGTGCCATAAGTGACATGACCAGCACTGGCAACGCTATCGTCGTGCCCCCTATGGCTGAAGCAGGAGCGGAAGATGCCGGGGAGGGCGACATCAACAACACCCTGATGACCTTGTTCCGCGGGACGCTGGCGGAGAGAACGTTTAGTCTACACCTCCCCGCTGCGCTAGTGGGGTCAGCTGCAGGGATAACGCCTGCTCTAGTGCGAGTTGTGACCACTAGCTGCCCCTGTTGCAGGCGCGGCTACGGGGAACATGCCTCGCCCGGGGCTGGACAACCAAGACGGATCGCAGAACGAGGTCACCGAGCCTCAAGAGCACCCTACTCACCACCTAACTTCCGTGGCAGTCGGCTCGTAGCGGCGAGAACACGACGCCACCCTTGCTGGTACTACCAGGAGTCGGGCGACGTCGCTGTCTACCTTGTCATTGATGCCAAGCACTGCTTCGGAAGACATGTCACGGGCCCAACTCCTGCTAAGATTCCCGCTAGCAGATGATCAAATGGATGAATGGAGAACCACCATCTGGATTTTGATCGGCTTTGCTGAAGCCGAAAAATCCCAGCAGGTTGGGTCACCACAGCACCAACGAACAACAATTGCAACCCAGACTGTTGGCCGTGTCAAGGGGGCCATGCCAATGGTGCAGTCTCCTCCATGGCAGCAGACCCAGGGGCAGCAACAAGCACAACGCGAGCAAGAGCCTGACAAAGCATCGATGTCCTCTTCTGACCCGTGGGACCGTCGAGATCAGCGGAAGGTCCTGGAAGATCGGTGGAGGGAAGATGCGCGCGTCACTATAGAACGACACTGTGAAACCCGCCGCCAATCTGACAGGCTCAATGGCCCAAATGTCGACGAACCTGCGCCTAGTGAAGGCGGATACTTACCTTTCGAGGTTGGGTGCCCTGCCTTCACTTGCGAGCTGCGACAAGTCTGTTGGCCATTTGCTCACATTTTCAAGCCAGAAATACCAGAAAAATATGATGGAAGGCTGAACCCCGGCAGACTTCTTGAGCATTTACACAATTGCCATTCAAGCCATCAGAGGGAAAGATTAAAAGGTGTTCGCCAACTACTTCCCTTTGGCACTCAAGCCAAACATGAGGTTGTGGTTGATGCACCTGCCAGAGAACTCGATTTCTTCCTAGGATGACCTGTGCAATGAGTTTGTGGGTGCCTTCACGGGCGGCCACCAAGAACCAGGAGGGCCCAGCGACTTGCAACAAATTCCTAGAAGGAAGGGGTAAGTTTGTGGAGGTATATGCAAAGGTTTAGCCAGGTTCACAGGAACATTCCAGATATCCACCCGGCAACTGTTATTGATGCGTTCCAGTAAAACATGTGCAACAGAAGGATACGTTCCAAGATGAACATTCGGTTGGCCAAGACTATGAATGAGCTATACACATTGGCGGATAAATGCGCCCATACGGAGGAAGGGAGGCGAATCCCCGGAGAAGAGGACGACATCGAAGTTGACTCAGAGGATGACAACGATGCTGCTAACCCGAAGAGGAAGAATCGAAAGCGCAACAAGAAGCGCAAGGAGAAGTCAGTACTGGTGATAACCCACAAGTATAGGGGATCAGTTGTAGCCTCTTCTAATAAGTAAGATTGTCAAACCCAACGAGGAGCTAAAGGTAGAACAAATATTCCCTCAAGTTCTATCGACCACTGATGCAATTATACGCACACTTAACGTTCGCTTTACCTAGAACAAGTATGAAACTAGAAGTACTTTGTAGGTGTTGTAGGATAGGTTTGCAACATAATGGAGAGCACGTAAATAAAAGCTAGGGGCTGTTTAGATAAATAAACAACTAAGTTAGTTTTAGTAGAGAGCTTTTTGTCACGGAAGAAAGTTATTTGTCCCTAGGCAATCGATAACTAGACCTGTAATCATTATTGCAATTTTATATGAGGGAGAGGCATAAGCTAACGTACTTTCTCTACTTGGATCATTGCACTGATTATTGGAACTATAGCAAACATCTATAACTACTAAATATCATTAAGGTAAAACCCAACCATAGCATTAAAGTATCAAGTCCTCTTTATTCACATACGCCATAGCCCACTTATCCATGTTTAGGCTGCTATCACCCCCACAACGCAGAAAATAAGAAAACCATGAACATATTGCAACACCCTACAGAGGGGATCCCTCATGCTTGTGCGCCATGGAGAGCACCATAGGACAACAACAATAATAAAAATGCAACTCAAACCAATCACGATCATCAATCAACCCATAGGACAAAACAGATCTACTCAAACATCATAGAATAGCCATACATCATTGGGAAATAATATATAGCATTGAGCACCATGTTTAAGTAGAGATTACAGTGGGGAGAAGGGGTGTCACACTGCTACATAGAGGGGGAGAGAGTTGGTGATGACGGCGGCGAAGTTGTTGGTGTAGATCGCCGTCACGATGATGGCCCCAACGGCGTTCCAGCGCCACAGGGAGAGATGGGGAGAGAGCCCCGCTCCTTCTTCTTCTACCTTGACCTGCCCCCTAGATGGGAGAAAGGTTTCTCCTCTGGTCCATGGCCTCCATGGCGGCGGAGGGGCAAGAGCCCCTCTGAGATTGGATATCTCTATATGTATCCTTCTATTTCTACGTTCCAAGATTCTGCCCTTTCACCGTTTCTTAAATACCCAGAGACCCGTAACTCCCATTGGGCTAAAATTTTAACACGATTTTTATCCGGATATTAGATTTCTTAGGGCCGAAGAAGGGCACCAACCGCCTTACAGGGTGGACACAAGGGCCAAGGTGGGCCCTACCCCTTTGGGCGTGCCCCGCTGCCTTGCCGCCGCCTCGGGCATCGTCTGACGTTGATTCCACTTCCCAAAATTCACATATATTCCAAAAAAAATTCCATATGTTTTTATCCCGTTTGGACTCGTTGATATAGATTTTCTATGAAACAAAAAACATGCAACAAATAGGAACTAGCACTGGGCACTTGATCAATATGTTGGTCAAATAAAATCATATAAATTGTTGCCAAAAGTATATAAAATTGGTAAAATATTGGCATGGAACAATTAAAAATTATAGATACGACGGAGACGTATCCGCGTCCCGAAGCTTAATTACTGCTCGTCCTTGAGTAGGTAAATGATAAAAAAGATAATTTTTGATGTGGAATGCTACCTACCATAATCTTGACCATAAAATCTAATCATGGCATGAGTATTCAGACACGGGTGATTCAAAGCAATAGTCCATCATTTGACATTAAGACAATAATACTTCCAGCATACTAATAAAGCAATCATGTCTTCTCAAAATAACATGGCCAAAGAAAGTTATCCCTACAAAATCATATAGTCTGGCTATGCCCCATCTTCATCACACAAAGGATTTCATCATGCACAACCCCAATGACAAGCCAAGCAATTGTTTCATACTTTTAATGTTCTCAATCCTTTTCAACTCCCACGCAATACATGAGCATGAGCCATGGATATAGCACTATCGGTGGAATGGAATATGATGGTGGAGGTTGAGTGGAGAAGACAAAAGGAAGAAAGTCTCACATCGACGCGACTAATCAATGTGCTATGGAGATGCCCATCAATTGATGTCAATGCGAGGAGTAGGGATTGCCATGCAACTGATGCACTAAGATCTATAAGTGTATGAAATCTCAAACTGAAAACTAAGTGGGTGTGCATCCAACATGCTTGCTCATGAAGACCTCGGGCATTTGGCGAAGCCCATCATCAGAATATACAAGCCAAGTTCTATAATGAAAACTCCCACTAGTATATGAAAGTGATAACTCAAGAGACCCTCTATAAGAAGAACATGGTGCTACTCTGAAGCACAAGTGTGGTAGAAGGATAGTAGCATTTCCCCTTCTCTCTTTTTCTCTCTTTTTTTGTTCTCTTTTTTTGGCTCCCTTTTTTATTTTTCTATTTTCGTCCGGAGTCTCATCTCAACTTGTGGGGGAATCATAGTCTCCATAATCCTTTCCTCACCTGGGAAAATGCTCTAATAATGATGATCATCACACTTTTTATTTACTTACAACTCAATATCTACAACTAAGAATGACTCTATATGAATGCCTTTGGCAGTGTACTGGGATGTGCAATGATCTAGCATATCAAAAGATATAAAAAACGGAGAAGCCCTAAAAATATCATGCTAGCTATCATACGATCATGCAAAGCAATATGACAATGAACCTCAAGTCATGTATATGATGATGATGGAAGTTGCATGGCAATATATCTCGGAATGGCTATGGAAATGCCATGATAGGTAGGTATGGTGGCTGTTTTGAGGAAGATATAAGGAGGCTTATGTGATAGAGCGTATCATATCACGGGGTTTGCATGCACCGGTGAAGTTTGCACCGACTCTAGAGGTGAGAAAGGGCAATGCATGGTACCGAAGAGGCTAGCAATGGTGGAAGGGTGAGAGTGCGTATAATCCAGGGACTCAACAATAGTCATATAGAACTCACATACTTATTGCAAAAATCTATTAGCTATCGAAACAAAGTACTACACGCATGGTCCTAGGGGGATATATTGGTAGGAAAAGACCATCGCTCGTCCCCGACTGCCACTCATAAGGAAGGCAATCAATAAATACCTCTTGCTCCAACTTCATTACATAACGGTTCACCATACATGCATGCTACGGGAATCACAAACTTTAACACAAGTATTCTTACCAATCCACAATTACTCACTAGCATTACTCTAATATTACCATCTTTATATCGCAAAACTATTGCAAGGAATCAAACATATCATATTCAGTGATCTACAAATTTTATGTAGGATTTTCGGACTAACCATGTGAATGACCAATTCCTGTCAACTCTCTAAATAGATATAAGTGAAGCAAGAGAGTTCAATTATTTCTACAAAAGATATGCCCATGCTCTAACAAATATAGGTGATGCAAAAGAGCATTCTACAAATGGCGGTTTTCTATGTGTAGAGAAACCGGCACTCCAAACTTCAAATGATATAAGCGAAGCACATGAAGCATTCTATAAAGCCATACTCAAAAGATATAAGTGAAGTGCATGAAGCATTCTATAAATCAACCAAGGACTATTTCATACCAGCATGGTGCATTATTAAAATAAAAAAAGCACACAACGCTCCAAGATTTACACATATCATGTGACGAGTAAAAATATAGCTCTAAGTAAAATTATCTATGATCATTAGAAGAAAGAGGGGATGCCTTCCAAGGCGTCCCCAAGCTTAGTTGCTTGGGAGTCCTTGAATATTACCTTGAGGTGCCTCGGGCATCCCCAATCTTAGTCTCTTGCCACTCCTTATTCCATCATCCTTTCTGATCTCACCCAAAACTTGAAAACTTCAATCACACAAAACTTAACAAAACCCTCGTGAGATTAGTTAGTATAATAAAGCAAATCACCACTTTAAGTATTGTTATGAACCCATTCATATTTTGTTTTTGCATTGTGGCTATTGTATTATAACTTCTCCATGGCTTATACCACCGATAAAATTGATAGTTTCATCAAAACTAGCAAAACAATGCATCAAAAACGGAATCTTTCCAAAACAGGATAGTCTGTAGTAGTCTGAACATCTACCATACTTTTGTAACTCCAAAAATTCTGAAAAATTAGGAAACAATAAAAAAATTGTATAGAAGTACCGTGCAAAAGGTTTCAGAAGCTTTTGACATTCCCGTAAAAAAAGTAAATTCACGCGCTACACCCAAAGTTTCTGTTTTTCCACTGCACATACCAAACAAGCAATCTAATCATCCTAAAGGAAAATCTTGGGACATTATTTTTATAACAAAGGATTTGTACAAGGGGATAATTATTTTTGTTTAGAAGTTTCTATAATCAAGGTTCCCAAAGTTTCCATGGGCATGAACAAAGTTCAAGGCTAGCTCCCACTTTAACAATGTTCATCTTTCTCAGTTTCTGTTTTCTTTTTGAAAAATGTTTTAGGTTCCCCACTTTTTTTTGTTTTTAAACTTCATAAAAGCACAGAACAGAAATAAATGACTCTGAAACTTTCGGGTTGTCTCCCTGGCAAAGCTTTCTTTAAAGCCATTAAGCTAGGGATAAAGTGCTCAAGTAATGGATCCACTCGGATCCCAAGGTATATCAAAGCCAATTTTACTTAACAATGATATGTGATTTAGTAGTGAGCACAAAGTAACATATATCAGGAAACAATAAACTCTAACTCTCTTCCTATGCATCGGCATGTCATAAAAGAATAATTCATGCACACAAAGTAAAGGTCGATATAGAGCATAAACAATTTCTTGCAATTTTATCGTATTGGAAACATAGAGAGGCGGAGATGTAGGTCCTCTCTCATAATAATTGCAAGTAGGAGCAGCAAGCACATGCATATTAATTTATCAAAATCATCATGTACAGTAAGAGAACGCACCCCGTCAATATAATCCTTAATAGGCGCAAACTTCTCTGATATATTGTAGTTCGGCGAATTCAAGAAGATAATAGGACTATCATGCGTGGGTGCAATAGCAATAATTTCATTCTTAACATAAGGAACTATAGCAAGTTCGTCTCCATAAGCATCATTCATATTGGCATCATGGCCACAAGCATAGCAAGCATTAATTTCATCAAAAAGGGATATTTCAAACGAATCCAAGGGATCATAGCATTCATCCTTCGGTAAGCACGAAGGGAAATTAAGCAATGTATGAGTTAAAGAGTTACTCTCATCACAAGGTTGGCACGGGTAGCTAATCCGCTCATCCTCCTTTTGTTCTTTGCTATCCTCGTCATTTTTTTCATCTAATAATCTCACAGTGTCATCAATTTCTTCTTCCATAGATTCCTGCAAAATATTAGTCTCTTCTCGGATAGCGGAGACTTTCTGAATAAACGCATCAATATCGGTATTATATTCATAATTCTCATAGAAATATTTAAGTATAGCATAATTTTCAGGTCTGTAAACACCATCATCAAAACCTTCATACTTTTCAAACAAAGATTCAATTTCATAAGCACCCTTAAAAGCAACAAATTCTTCTATTCGTTCCACATCATAGTAATCATATCTACCATTAGCATAAGAAGCTAAGGTTTCATTATTATTTAATTTGCATGAAAAGGGAAGGTGTGGAGCCTTCATCCTAGAGCAACAAGCACTGGTACACGTCGGTCCTAATCAAACGCTTTTAAACCCCTTTCCGCGAAGGCTTTTGGAACCATCGCCAAGTGAGTGTGGGCGATAGGGGGTCCTTCCCATACGACCAAAAAAACGCCGGGGATATGCCCTCCTGGCACACACGCTCGTCAAAATGATCTTCTGTGCGATCGGCGAGCACTCAAATACGGAAACATGAACACTAGAGCTAAAAAAATACAATTATACGACGAAATTGGTTCCGGTCGCAAGTACATCCCACACAGTCAGTCCCCGCTAAACATTTCCGTTCGTATGTACATCCCATACAGTCGCTCCAAGGAAAATGTTTCCGTTCACAGGTACATCACACACAATTTTTCCCGTTAAATCGTTTGCGTTATTGAATGTATCACACACGGTCCATAGAAGAAACTGTGTGGAAAAGGTTGTCCATCACACACAGTTTTTATCTAGTAAACGTTTGCGCAAGGTGGCCTAACGCAAGCAGTTTTCAAGAGAAAGTCATGTGTGATTGTTCATTGACCCAACAGGGTTTATTCTTAGAAACTGTGTGCGTTGCCTGAGGTCATCGCCCCACGGTATTTTTTTCAACAACCGTTTGCAATAGCAAAACCCAATTAGCAGGCTAATTGCCATATTATTAATATAATTGACATTTATATTAAGCACATAATATATTTCCTTTCCATATTAAGGAAGTAGGATTTCACAATTGAAATACATCAGAGTACAATATGATATAGCTTCAGCACTCAGCTACCCCATTACACAACTGCACTAGCACCAAGTTTCACATGCAACATGTAGAACCTTTTAGAAATTAGCATCGTAGACGGTATATAGATAGATGCATCTCATTTGGAAAACTGCTAAAGTGGAAGGCGAATATTGAGCCTTCGTTCGTGTTGAAGGTCTTTGCAACTTCATATTGAGCCTTCATCCTCTTCAGGAACACTTCAATATTGAACCATGGGTGTGGTATGAAAACCTTCCTCGCCTCCTGACCATAGAGGTGGGTTGAGAGGTAATCATAAGTGAACTGCTTTGGAAAGGCCTGAAAACAAGGATGTGCATAAATATCTTCTCTATATTGGAAATGGGGCAAGCGAATAAAAAAGGCAAGGTATAATAGTTAGTACCATCTTGTAGCGAACTGATGTCTTGTTCATTGTACAGAAAAAGATCTTGTTGTTTTTTGTCACTAATTTCTTTATCCTAACAATCTTTTTGAGTTTCTTGATTTGATTGATATTCATAGACAACTCATTTCCCCATATGCAAAAAGGGTCGAACAGTGGGTCAAAACCTCTGACAGCATGACCTACATGTGCAAGAACAAATTTTTAAAAATGAAAATATTAGAATGGTTCCTGCAATTGCACAATAATCTGCTATTAGACAATGGACCATGCACGTGCTAACCTCGATTGTGAACCTCAGTGCTTCCCATTGTTTCCCTGCAACACATATAAGGTAGTTAGTCATCAGGTTAAGTATTTACTACAACCAAATTCAATTTATTCCTCACATGGTATACAATAACAGAATGCACCCACAACTATTGAACATCGCATTGCAAAATTGAACCAAAAAGTTAACTAAACACCATAACACAAATGAACCAAACGTTAACTGAGCACCACATTGCACAATGTATAACCAAACCAAGCATGCTTGACAACTAGGAAATATAGCAATTGTATTCGTTTCTCATGTATTTTGTAAAGATAAATTCGATTTATTTCTCACATGGAAGACAATACAAAATTGCAGCCTGAAGAATTGAACATCACATTTGTAGAACTGAACCAAAAAGTTAACTGAAGATGACAACTAATTAACAAAATAGTTAATAAGTGAGCACCACACTGCACGACATATAGAACATATACACTAGAGCAACAGATTGCATGATAAAATTAGATAGCACAATTCACTAGAATTTGTGAAGGAAAGGCTGGAGCAACACACGCAACGGGTAAACCGAGCATGCTTAACCGGTGTAGCTAGCAAATGGCAAGGTGCTCCTACCAGATCTGGGGGTTGACAAGAATGGCAGCCATCATGACCTCATCCGCGCGTGCGGCCGCGATTTGCTTCTCAGTTGCCAAATGCTCCTTGAGATCCTAGCTATACTGCGTGCACCATGGCTTTGGGCCGCGCTTATTTGGTGGAGGGGTCAGTGATTTGAGTGGAAGGTGTCGCGCTTGCACCGGTGGTCGGGGCATGTGGGATGTGGAAGGAGGGGGGATGGGTGTCGAGTGTGGATTGCCTACTTGGATAGACGAGGCCGAGCAGCGTGAAGGAGGGTTACTGACGAGGAGGTGGTGCTTCAAGCAAGGAGTGAAGTTTCAACTTGGAAAGGAAGGCGGAAACAGGGGAAATGTGGCTTTTGATAAGGGGGAGGGGGCGGGGAGGTAGATATTTCCGTAGAAGCCGAAAATTTGGAATCGCTTCAACGGAAAAACTGACGCGCAAAGTGTCGTCAGACACGGTCCCTTATTTAGAACTGTGTATGATATGTGAACATCACAAAAGATTTAGATAGCTTAACTCATGTCTGATGAGTTTGAACGTACAAAAATTTGGTTTGAATTTCCCTGGTTACAGTGGTCATCCATGTCATTACATAATTTGCGTACACAAAGGAGACTAACTTCTTAATCTAGCAAGTTCAACAATTAAACAGAGCTAGCTGACCTAAACATTACTCTAACAAATTAAAGACCGGGGCTCTTAATTATACAAAACAAACAGTACTACTGCGGCTGGTGCTCGTCGATCTCCACCGCCGCCTCCATGTCCAGCTCGCGCCTGACGGTCTCCTGGGGAAGGGGCTCCATGGCATCCACTGCACCATACTCGGCAAGCATCTCGCCATCTGCGTCTGCCATCTCTTTGGAAAAGGCTGCCACGAGCTGGGCATGGGCGGACGCGATCTGGGCTTGGACGGGCTCGGTCATTGCAAGGTATGCGATGGAGGAACGGATGGTTGCTTGAACTCTCTCGACGATTGCCAGCTCTTTGGCCGTGGGTTGCCGACCATTGTCTGAGAAGCTTCGTTCGATTTGTGCGGTGACCGCCACGAGCTGGGCGTGGGCGACCTCGACATGGTCGTGGGCGGCCTCCATCAGGGCTAAGGCCGCCGCTGCGGAATGGACAGTTGTTGTGTCGCTCTCGCTAGTTGTTATCCCCAAGCCAGATGTTGCTGCCGCCACCTGAGAAGCAACAACGGCCGTTTGGGCTGCCATGGCCGACCGGTCGCAGATTGCGGCCACGCTCATGCACCTTGTTATCACGTGCATGGCGGTTGTGGCCGCGCTCTCGCCGGAGTGGGCCACCGAAGTTGCATTCACGACGCGGGTCCACGTGCCCATCTTTCACCGACGATGATTGAACAGTGAAATGATATTTGGGGAGCGAGCTAGTGTGCTTGAGACGCCGGTTGTGGACTGTAGCCAACGCACCTTCTCGCATAAGCCATAGGCGTACTGTACACCGACGGTGCTCCAAGTTATTTTGTGCTGCATCTCACATGGTTGGTGATAATAAACTGTGTGTGATCTACTTGATTTTTCATCTTGATTTGAATTAGATAATGGGGTCACAGCAGCAATGGACCGTGTTTGAATTGCTAGACCTTTTATCTGGAGTGAACATGCAACTATATGTGTGTCGTAAAAGAATTGGATTTATTCAGGGTTCGTTTGAACATTTTATACATTAAATTGGTTTACTAGCCATTCCAGGTGCACAATTCAAAATTAAACTACATGCACATGCTCCGGTGCACCAACATGGGTTGTAAAATCATATATGTGTCCATGGGTTTATGATTATTTCCCATGCAAGAAATGGGGATGAAATTCTAACACCACGACATCGTGGCTCTCCGACAAACATCGACATACTTGCTTATGTAATTCTAGTAAATCCAAAATTCATCCGAAATTCATGAAACTTGGCATGCTATCATGGAGCAACATCAACATGCCTTGGTAAAATTTTTGTCCCATTTGGGGCAGGTTTGGGTATAAGCTACTCATAAACCAGAGCTTCTCACACGACAAGTGTGATGGTTTTGGTAGGGAACGTGTCGGCGTTCTAGGAACGGGGGTCCCCAGACTTGCCTGCCTGCGGCCCACGGTGTGGCTCGGTTGGCAGGTCTGTACGGCCCATCTTCATCGACGAGGTATTCAAGACCCTTGCGAGGGGACAAGCCTCGCGAGGCGGATGACGCAAGACCTCCTCAGGAGTGGCCTCGTCAGGAAGGCTCACGAGTGGCGGAGAGATCAAGGAAAGGTAAACCTCGTGAGGTCCTCGTGACGTGAGCCATGATGATCGAGACCAGGCGGGCGCCAACGCGCGCAGCGTCCTTGTTTCCTCTTTGGTGCCAAGGGGGCAAGTGCAGGCCCGGAATTCCGAGGCATCAAGAAAAGGTTTCCATATCGATGCAACGAGACCAAGACCAGCAGGACAGCAAGATGGAGGTCACCGTGGAGCCTAAGACGGCGTCACCACTAGAGCCTTTTGCAAGGGAAGACTACTTTTGTCAGGATAAGCTGTACTAGCTGTCCCCTTTCAAATTGGTCGTTGTTGGCTCCCTTCCCGCTCAATATTTGGGGAGAGGACCAGGGCCTATATAAGTAGGACTAGCCACCACAGTAGAGAGAGGACTGATTCAGGGAGATAGGAGGGATAACTCATTCAGAGGCATCTCAGCCACACAAGTTCGCCAAGCACAAGAACACCTCAACCTCAGGAGGCTGTTCTTCCCCTTGTACTGTTCATCATCAGCCCAAGAGGCAGTCCACCACCACCACACTGGAGTAGGGTATTACACCACAACGGTGGCCCGAACCAGTATAAATCTTGTGTCTTTGTCTTGTGAGTTCATCAAGTTTGTCCGCGAGATCTGAGAGAGCTAGGGCGTGGATCGATAGGGAGAAAACCTTCGCGCGCACTCCAGTGTTCGAACCTTGTGGGTTTTGCCAGAACCCGTGATCCGACATTTGGCGCGCCAGGTAGGGGTGCGCCGAAGCTTCCTTCCGTCGCTCCGCGCCCTGTTTCTCCATCGTTTCCATGGAAGACACGCGCCGCGCTCGTGCTGAGCGTTGGGCTGCCCTCGCCGCCCGCATTGCTCAGACGGTTCCCATCGGTGGGCCACCACATCGTTCCCCGTTGCCTACCGCCAACACCGCCACTGGCCCGGCGGGGAACGAGGCGGAAGCATCCTCGCTGCACCCCTCGGTGCGGCGGGACGGCCGCACCGCCACGCCATCGCTGACCTTGGCCAGTTCTTCTTCCCATGCACGTCGCCCTCCCATG
Source organism: Triticum aestivum (assembly GCF_018294505.1). Classification (NCBI taxonomy): domain Eukaryota; kingdom Viridiplantae; phylum Streptophyta; class Magnoliopsida; order Poales; family Poaceae; genus Triticum; species Triticum aestivum. The sequence continues at coordinate 395,808,410 of NC_057812.1, read as the reverse complement.
GACGCACGGGCCTCGCTCCTCATGGCGCACGATGTAACACCCACGATGCGGCTATATCTCCCATGTATCGGAGCACGACTTAGAGGCATAACCGCATGGTAGGCATGTCGCAAGAGGGGTAATCTTGACACATCCCATGTACTGAATAAGAAAGGGATAAAGAGTCGGCTTACAATCGCCACTTCACACAATACATAAATATATCATACATTATCCAGAATACAATCAAGGTTCGACTATGGTACCAAACTAAATAAAGACAACCCCAAATGCTAGCTCCCCGATCGCCCCAACTGGGCTCCACTACTGATCAACTGGAAAAGAAACATAGTAACGACCCGAATCCTCATCGAACTCCCACTTGAGCTGGGTTGCGTCACCTGCACTGGCATCATCGGCACCTGCATCTGTTTTGGAAGTATCTATGAGTCAGGGGGACTCAGCAATCTCACACCCTCGCGATCAAGACTATTTAAGCTTAAGGGTAGGAAATGGGTAGTGAGGTGGAGCTGCAGCAAGCACTAGCATATATGGTGGCTAACTTACGCAAAAGAGAGCGAGAAGAGAAGCAAAACACGGTCGAGAAGCTAATAGTGATCAAGAAGTGATCCTGAAACTACTTACGTTCAAGCATAACACGAGACCGTGTTCTCTTCCCGGACTCCGCCGAAAAGAGACCATCACGGCTACACACGCAGTTGATTCATTTTAATTAAGTTAACTGTCAAGTTTTCTACAACCGCGCATTAACAAATTCTCATCTGCCCACCACCGCGGGCATGACTTTCGAAAGTTCAAAACCTTGGAGGGGTGTCCCAACTTAGCCCATCACAAGCTCTCATGGTCAATGAAGGATATTCCTTCTCCCAGGAAGACCCGATCAGACTCGGAATCTCGGTTACAAGACATTTCGATAATGGTAAAACAAGACCAGCAAAGCTGCCCGATGTGCCGACAAATCCTGATAGGAGTCGCACGTATCTCGTTCTCAGGGCACACTGGAAAGGTGAAGCTACGAGTAAAACCAACCCTCGAGTTGCCCCGAGGTGGCTCCGCAGGCTGCCCATTTCGGACCAACACTCAGAGTAGCACTCGCCCGGGGGGGGGGTTTAAAATAAAGATGACCCTTGAGTCTGCAGAACCCAAGGGAAGGTATATGGTGGTCGGTAGGCAAATGGTAAAACCAAGGTTGGGCCTTTCTGGAGGAGTTTTATTCAAGGCGAACTGTCAAGGGGTTCCCATAACACCCAACCGCGTAAGGAACGCAAAATCAAGGAACATAACACCGGTATGACGGAAACTAGGGCGGCAAGAGTGGAACAAAACACCAGGCATAAGGCCGAGCCTTCCACCCTTTACCAAGTATATAGGTGCATTAAAGTAAATAAGAGATAGTAATGATATCCCAAAAATATCCATGTTCCAACAAGGAACAAACTTCATCTTCACCTGCAACTAGCAACGCTATAAGAGGGCTGAGCAAAGCGGTAACATAGCCAAACAACGGTTTGCTAGGAAAGGTGGGTTAGAGGATTGATATGGCAATATGGGAGGCATGATATAGCAAGTGGTAGGTAGCGCGACATAGCAATAGAGCGAACAACTAGCAAGGAAAGATAGAAGTGATTTCGAGGGTATGGTCATCTTGCCTGCAAAGTTCACAGAGTTGACGAAAGCTTGATCCTCGAAAGCATACTCAACAGGTTCCTCGATCACGTACTCGTCTCCTGGCTCTATCGAAAGCAATAACACAAGCAAAAAGACCAACAATCAATCATGGTGCAATGCACAATCAACATGATGCAAAACATGGCATGATATGCGAGATGCGATATGCAATGCATATGCGTGCTCCGGAAGGAAAAGATTGATCAAGGCATCAACTTGTCGAACCAAGTGTGCCTCTGGAAAGATGAGATGATTTCGGTCGAAATCGATATAAAGATCACCAGAATCGGATGCACGGTTTGCAAAATGGCAAGCAAAACAAGAATGTCATAATTCTGCGATTAACAACACGATGCCATCTAGAATGCAACAAGAAACTAAGATACTGCACTCCAAAAAAGCAACAAGCATATGGAACTAATCTACTCAAGATTCTTGACAAAACATGAACACTGAGCTACGGCTAAATAACACAATAGAAGGTTCAAACAAGCATGGCAAAAGTGCAAAAGATATCAGCTTCAAAGATTTCGTGAAAATATTAACATGCTAGGAATAACATGAGGAAGCAATGTTTAGAGCAAGCAAACAACATGCTACATGAACTTATCATAGCAATACAAGGCATGACATGATTCTACTAAATGCATAGATCAAAAGTCCCTTACTGATCATGAACCAAAAAGGCACAGAAGATATGATGGAACCCATATGAACATAGCAAGTTTTATAACAGCTTCATACTTAGCAAAAAACAGAGAATGGCATAAACAGGGTTATGAAGGCATCTTTGCGATCTCGGTTCACTCACCATAAGGTATTGCATGATAAAACAAGCATAGAATAAGCAAGAAGACATGTTCATGAAGCTAACCATGGCAAGAGCAAGTTCATAGCATGCATGGATCAACTACAACAACCATGGCAAAATTGATTAACATGTAAACAATCTGCCAGGAACATTTTATAGCAAAAGTAGAGCAAGATTAAGACATGCTAGGGCACTCCATAATTGCAAAAAGGGGAATGGATGGATAGATCACAACCATATGTCCAAATCGTCCTTACTAAAGCAACTCAAAACAAGCATGGATCTCACTGTAGCATCAAGGTTACATGGAATAAAAATAACAGCAGAGCAAGGACTTAGCAAAATCCTAAGTCCCTGAAATCAGCAATATCACGAAGGCTACTTTGCATGCTTGTGCTAGTCACCACATTGATCACAAAAACACATGGCAATCACCCCTGTAAATATGGCATGGCATAGATCAACACACATGTAGAGTTCATGTTCATATGAAGCACACAACAGAAGTGACAAAAATAAAAAATCATCATAATCTGCTAAGTAACAGGAGCTAACATTTTATACCACTCTTGCATCAGTGATTTGGGCATCAGGATGGACTCAAACAAGCATGGCACAATGTAATAAAACGAATAGCACATCAAGATGAACATTTTTATATATCATACGCACGAAATGGAGCTACGGTCACAGAGTTATGATGCGATGAACATGGCATAAAAATGTAGTAGAAAAGGACTTAGACGAAAATCGGGGTCAACCTTCCAATCTGGATCTAGACTTGCGGGTGCGTGGATCGTGGTTGGACGGAAACCTCGCCGGAGATGCGGCTCGCCGGAGACGATGCGGGAGGCGGCCGGAGTTGGGGCAAGGCACCGGTGAGGAGGACGGGGCCGGCGGACGAGGCGATGGTCGGCGGGGGCCGCAGCTCCCGCGGCGGCGAACGGCGAGGGGCGCGGCTCCCGCGGCGGAGCTTGACGTCGGCCGGCGGTGGAGCGCGGCCAGCG